>NC_047526.1:34991361-34996361 GCF_902827115.2 Pseudochaenichthys georgianus | reverse complement strand
GGACACATGCTGATGTAGAAGAGACGTGAAGAAGAGGGGACACATGTTGATGTAGAGGAGACGTGAAGAAGAGGGGACACATGTTGATGTAGAAGAGACGTGAAGAAGAGGGGACACATGTTGATGTAGAAGAGACATGAAGAAGAGGGGACACATGTTGATGGAGAAGAGACGTGAAGAAGAGGGGACCACATGTTGATGTAGAAGAGACATGAAGAAGAGGGGACACATGTTGATGTAGAAGAGACACGAAGAAGAGGGGGACACATGTTGATGTAGAAGAGACGTGAAGAAGAGGGGACACATGTTGATGTAGAAGAGACATGAAGAAGAGGGGACACATGTTGATGTAGAAGAGACACGAAGAAGAGGGGACACATGTTGATGTAGAAGAGACATGAAGAAGAGGGGACACATGTTGATGTAGAAGAGACATGAAGAAGAGGGGACACATGTTGATGTAGAAGAGACATGAAGAAGAGGGGACACATGTTGATGTAGAAGAGACATGGAGAAGAGGGGACACATGTTGATGTAGAAGAGACATGAAGAAGAGGGGACACATGTTGATGTAGAAGAGACATGGAGAAGAGGGGACACATGTTGATGTAGAAGAGACATGGAGAAGAGGGGACACATGTTGATGTAGAAGAGACATGAAGAAGAGGGGACACATGTTGATGTAGAAGAGACATGGAGAAGAGGGGACACATGTTGATGTAGAAGAGACATGAAGAAGAGGGGACACATGTTGATGAAGAAGAGACATGAAGAAGAGGGGACACATGTTGATGTAGAAGAGACATGGAGAAGAGGGGACACATGTTGATGTAGAAGAGACATGGAGAAGAGGGGACACATGTTGATGTAGAAGAGACGTGAAGAAGAGGGGACACATGTTGATGTAGAAGAGACATGAGGAAGAGGGGACACATGTTGATGTAGAAGAGACATGAAGAAGAGGGGACACATGTTGATGTAGAAGAGACGTGAAGAAGTGGATTTTAAATATAGGTGACCTCTCTTCTCTGTTGCAGCACGATGGACAGCCGTACTGCCACAAACCGTGCTACGCCGTCCTGTTTGGACCCAAAGGTACGACGTCAGAAACAATATCAGTGCAGTGGACTGGGAGAAAGTGTCCTCTCAACAAAGCTTCAAAACCATAAACATGTCGGCAAATTAAATGCATGCAAAAAGAGATAAATATTAGACTTCAGACCAAGACTTAAATCTCCTTAAGCAACACTTCGTCATAGAGGTCAGCGGGTCGAGCTACAACATGTACTAACAATCTGATCCTTGGCCAAACAAGTACTTTATTTGCACGCAATCATTACATTGCAGCCTAACAAGCTGTCAATCAAGACTGGACCGATTTCAGAACACACACAAACATGGGGAAATACAGTATGTTATAATAATTAAAAAAAGTTCCCATTTAACTGCAACATTCTGCAGAAGGGCAGTGGGTGAAGCCAAACAAATAAATACATGTTTTTGTGAAGTTAGGTGTCGGATTTAAGCTCGGTGAAAGGGAAAATAGTGCCGACTATTATTTAGACTTTGCTGCTTTTAACTAAGTTTAGTACTTTTTTATTCGGAATTGAATTTTGGAGCTCGTCACTCCACCAAGCTCTGGCTCTTCTTAAGAAGGAAACCAGTGATGCCTTCTTCTCTGTGAGTGTGTGTGGACCACTGACCGCTAGATTTAATATGTATGGATGACGAATCTGTGCTTTCAATTTCATATTCTTTTTGACCCGAGAGAGACATGCACCCAACAGAAGTCTTCACAATTAGAAATACCTTTGTCCACGAGTGTCGAAGCTTATTGTTGTATGTTTTACATTTAACTATTTATTATACATTATTAAATTCCTGTTGCATACACGGCAGCAGCAACACATTTAAATTAAACTTTTTCGCACTTTTGAAAAAATAAATACTGCAAAGACTAAAGCCAACAGTCACCTACATTCTCCGAGGAAATAACTCTAATTAATACAGGCTACAGTCGTCTGGATTGTTCATTTAAAAAAGGGAAAAAATAGGACCGTAGAAATACATTCCTACGCACAAACATGGCTGATGGACGCTAATTAACGTCTTTAATTTGAACAACGTCCAATAATACATTTTTGTGTCTGGCTCTAACTCTTATCATTGCATGTTATAGATGTATTTAGTGTGTACTGACCGTTTTTAAAAAGTCTCTCTCCGTCCTCTCTCAGGTGTAAACACTGGAGGCGTCGGCAGCTACATCTACAACGAGCCTGAAGCCGAGGCTCAGCCCTGATTCTGATTCAGACTCTGATTCTTCGCTCTGCCTTCATGGACGATATGTCAGGGATGGACATTTTAGACGTTTCTGTTGTATTTGTATATTGTTTATATATCTATTTTTTGTACTAATACTAACCGTTAACACGTCCTCCCGCGTGAGCTTCAGATTTGCCTTTCGGTTTTAGTCTACTTGCCAGCAGCGTGAACCTGTGTGAAACGTCGAGGACCCCAAAGTGTTATGACAGAAATGTGTGGTACGGATAGCACATGGAAACTTCCAGATGCTAACTGCCAGATGCTAACTGCCAGATGCTAACTTGCAGATGCTAACTGCCAGATGCTAACTGGCAGATGCTGGGCAATTTTCAGAATTGGCATAAATTGCATTAATTAGCATATGACAATAGCTTAAAAATGGCATGGCCGATTTGGACAATTATGGAGTGGTTTTGAGGGAAAAGGGAGGATGTTGAATCAAGTTATGACATGTATAGGATCCAGATTGGCAGTTTTGAGTCCCCTAAAACTTTAAAATCGATACAAAACTCATCAATTCCGCAACACAGAGAGTACAAATATGGCCACTTTCTGGTTAAGACTGCCTTATTTGAACATGAAAATGTCGGAAATGGATTACAACATCCGCAATAACCTCCAAAACCACTACAAGATTGTCCAAATCGGCAAGCCATTTTTAAGCTATTGTTGTCATATGCTAATTAATTTGCAACTTGTGCTAATTCGGCAAATGCCCAACATCTGCAAGTTAGCATCCGGCAGTTTCTATATGCTCTGAACCCGTACTATGTATATATTTCTAACATAATACTTGGTGGTATTCAACATGTCCGGGTTCCCAACAGGACTCTTTGAGCTGGCAAACAGACTATTTCTTTGTTCTCTTTGCCAAATAATAATGATTATGTAGTGTATTAAAAGTCTGTCACTAATGAGTAATCGGGTTTTTTAGACTTTTGTGCACTTACAGTATGTACCGTATGAAACGTAACGCTGTCGGAGCTTGTTCAACAGAGCTCTGTGCACACGCAGATGTGCATTTTACTGAATGTTAGGAAACTGAGTTTGAGGTCTGTGGAAACAAAAAGTGTTCGACTGTGCATCACATTTTCTACAGTAAAACGATGTGATACCAAACCTGTGTTCAGTGTCTGTGAATATTGTTGTATTGTATTGCAAATAAGCAACACTACTACATTTCGTACATGAAGGAAAGAGCTAATGCAATTTAAGGATAATTTTTATTATGGATTCATCGATCGTTTCTTTCCTTTTTTTAATTAACCAATGCTTTATTAAGAATATAATCCAACATGGGTAATTTCCCAGGAGCAAAAACGACCCAATTAACAACATTTTAAACGGGAAAAGGAACTATTATGACGATGGACGAGCTGAAAACCCAAACATGTTGGTGTGGTAGCTTGATAAATGATGACCAAATTGTTGACATTAAAAGCAAAATAACTGCTTTTTAAGACATGAGATAATATATGATGATAACGCTTATGTTTCTTTGTTTTGTTTTATTTGTACTCTGGGTAAAAACATGGGTTTGGACTTAAACTCAATTAAAGCCAATGAATACAAAGATTTAAAAAAAATACTACAAACCCAACTCACATGAGAAACATATTAATTGGATAAAAAGAAAACAATGTTTAAAAAACAAAATAAAACATGTGGGGCTCGCCCATAAAACGCCTGACGTCACTTTCAGGAAGAAGGCAGAAACGTGTTAGTGGAGATTTGTCAAGCTAAACAAAGTTACCGGAAGTTGTAAGAGTTTCCTACAAAAATAATTTCAAAGACAAGTGACAGTAATGCAGTTTATCAATTATCTAACCCTGCGGTAACTAACTGTTTTGTTACTTATATTAATCAGCACAATGATAACATGTTTTTTTGTGTGACAGACAACAGAAATATGTGCACACTGCTCGGTGGTCAATAATCCGTTTTATTTTTTAAATACATCACCGGAAGTGTATGTGTTATTCTGGTTAGCGTAACGTGCTGCTAACTCTACTTCTGCCTTGAGAAGCTCGCGAGCACCCACGGCATCTCGGGACAAACGGACGTCAATGTTGCCCTTTTTTAGCAGCAGAAATATTTAAAATACTACAAAAAAAACTCCCAGGGAACTTCTGAGACATTATAACGTTATTTTCGTTAAGTAGTTTCTTATTTCTGCGTGGATAAGAACGTTTTATCCGACGCTCTGTACGGCTAGCTGTTAGCTTGATAGCTAAACTAAGTTACCCGCGGAGGGATATCACAGCTTTTGTATGTTTTGGCAAAAACAATGTTGACGGATCTCAAAACGAATGAGGTGGAAAACAACAACCCGATATCGGTGATTTCAAGCGGGAAAGATGGGGTGAACACGGGCAGTAAAGTGAGGCAGGCTCTGCTGAAGAAAGGAGGGAAAAAGCTGAGGTCCGCGGCACCCCTGCATCACCAGAAGCCTCCGAAAAAAAGTCCCAACATCCGGGTTACTGACCACAACAACAACAACACTCTGATAGCGCTGTCCGCGAACAGAGCCGCAGCACAGCCCGGTGCCGACCTGAGCCTCCATCCGCTCAGACAGGGAGCCAAGAAAGAGGTAAACACCAGGGTCTATTTATTGTAATACATGTTTGTTATTATCTGTGCTGCAAGTGTGTTAACTGCAGTGGTTTAAAGTAACGAAG
>NC_047526.1:34815485-34990861 GCF_902827115.2 Pseudochaenichthys georgianus | reverse complement strand
GTAAGTTGCTTAGGTTGCTGGTAAATATGTGTTGCTTAAGTTGCAGGTTTGAATGAGCTGTGCTTCTTAAAGGAGGGAATTACAGTTATATTACATTATAAATGATGATATGACCTTCTAAAAAATAATGCACACAATGTACAACATGATTTTGTATTACAGCTGATTTTTATTCCATATTTTATTCCTCTATGTCAGTGCTTTTCAAAGTGTAGTCCGCGGACCACTGGTGGTCCGTGAGCGCCCCCTAGTGGTCCGTGAGTATATATAGGTGCAATTTCACATTTGAAATTAATTAATTAATTTAAGTTTTCCGCACTCTCGCGTGAATATTTCCGCAATGGAGCGAGCTTAAGTTTAACTTGCAATTGCATCATATAGCCCAGCGCAACACCTTCATCACACATTTGCCACTTTTTTGTACCAGTTTCAGGCGATTTGTGATCTGTTCTAGAAAAACGATGTGTTTTTGGATATTTGTGGAGTTAGGTGGTCCGCGAGTGTTTTTTTATTGGTTAAGTGGTCCTTGGTATGAAACAGTTTGAGAAACACTGAGTCTATGTCAAACCATTGCAATGTAAATACTGTTTTATTTGGCTATATATTTTTAATTATTTTTAATATTCTTCTAGTTCTCTTCCTGTGTTTTTAGCTCTCGTTTTTATGCACCATGACATCAATTCAAATTCCTCGTACGTGTAAACCTGGTAATAAACCTGTTTCTGATTCTAAAAGGAAGAGAGTAGTAGAGAACAAGAACATCCTAGCCTCCATATTAGTTTCTATTTTTGAGTTCCTTTTAATTAATAAAACACTTTAATTATTGTAATTGTATTGTTCGTATTGACATGTAAAATAAACTAGTGTGTCATTCTTCCTTTCTGTCTTTACACTCACTTTTTGACACTTCCCCCAACGGCCTTCATCACCATTCTTCTTCCTGTCCACCAGATGTCCCCCTCCTCACCTTTTTGTATTTCCCACACAGTGTGGAGTTGTTAAGCCTCTTTGTGTTGTTGTTTAGTGTCTCTTTGGAGTACTTTTGTTTTGTCTCTGTGGTCATTCGGTGTCTCTTTGTGGTCTTTTTTGTCTGTCTTCTTGTTTTTGTCCCTTGAAGTCTCTTTGTGGCCATTTTGTGTTTCTTTACGGTGATTTTGAAGGTTTCTTATTTCTCTAATTTCCCCTCCTCGACTCCTCCGCTCGCATCTCCTGTGGGCGGGACTAGGACATAAGGATAGGAGTCGAGGAGGGGATTTAGAGAAATGAGAAACCTTCTTTGTGTCACTTCGTAGTCCTTTTTTTTGGCTTTTTGTAGTCTCTTTGTGTATCGTGGTAAATTACTACAAAGACACAAAATCACCACTGTCTCTTTGTAGTCATTTTGTGTTTGTTTTGTCCATTTTATTGTCGTTGTGAGTCTCTTCGCAGCTGTTTTGCATCTACTTGTGGTTGTTTTAATAATAATAATAATAATAATAATAATACATGGGACTTTTATAGCGCTTTTCATGAAACTCAAAGACGCTTTGGTCTTGTTATAGTCGCTTTAGGTTTCTTTGAGGTCATTTTGAGTCTCTTATTGGTTGGTACATGTGTCACTTTGAGGGACATATTGTAGTTAATGTCCAAGGCAGCAATCTCCATATATTGGAACTTATTGACACTACACTTTTCTAGGTGTCCAAGCTGTTTTTAATTGGACAACGTTTTAGCTTTCTCTTTCCGTTAGCCTTGTTTGTTTCTGATTGTTACCAAACATTGGATGGTTAAACCTCCAGAGGTCTGCTGCTGTTTTCACACCATTACACTTCCCCTTCAGTTCTCAGAAAGACTGCCAAGACAATGAGAAACCAACAGGTCTCAAAGCAAGGAAATGTCATCTTGTCTTTGTTCTTTACCAGCTGCTACGGTATTAACATACTGTCAACATATTTGACACATGTATTAATCTGTGCTGTCAAACATCACCATGAATCCTGATAACATGCCACCATATAGAGAAAACTATCTGCACCTTTTTAACTTCCTTAGTACAAACCGGAGAGACGTGATGTAAGAATTACATATTTATTGTTTACACGTCATATGAATGAAATGATTGCCATGATAATACAACAGGAGAATGTAATGGTGTTTGGCGATTAGGCCCCGGTTTGCAGGATAATCATTCAGGAGGGAAAGCACCGCTCCGATGAAATCCCCGGGGTCTAGACACTGGTGGTGGTGCTGAGTAGGTGAGACCGGTCTGAAGAAGGAAGGTCTAGCTTTGTCCTGGAGGAGACTGGAGGCGAGAGGGGTGGAGACGGGTTGCGGTCATCTGCAAATGACAACTGACAGGGAGGAAGAGCAGGCATTTAAGGAATTTAGTGACGCCCTCATATTTAATGAGGGGGGAAGGGAGCCATCGAGTGACGTGTAAGTGACTCGTGTTAGGTCTTCCTTATTGAACTTGCGCTAAGCTTCATTCCTTGTCTTCTTTTTCTCAGGCAATAAAACACACCAATGTCCCAACTGCAGCATGTGGGATTGGACACAGTTGGAACCTAGGAGATAACTAAATAAAAAATGTAACAACGTTTTGGGGGATTTTGACGTCTACAAGTATAGTCTAAAACCACTTAGAGAAGGGGACATCATATTTAACACAGGAAGTAGATGCAGCATCGCTCGACTAAAGCGCTATTTCAGAAACGTTTCATCAGAACGAGAGAGAGGAGGCAGACAGACGGAGATTCACGATGGAGTTTAAACGGATTAAACAGTAGACATTTCTCATTCTGCTGCTTCAGTTTACAGGTAAGAGTACAGATAACATTTGTATGAGTAAAATATTATTTTAACCAAGTTGTCTGTTTGTTTTTCAACGAGGTGAATAGTTAGTTTGATGATCACTATGATACCACGAGGCACAATGTTTTTAAAACTAAAATGATCTTCACACTGATGTTATTAGTAATATTTATATTTCACATGTTATTATATTTTTCTCTTGTCTTCTTAGCCGGACAGCGTTTCCTCTCCTTCGCTGTCAGAGTTGGAGATGAAGTCACTTTGCCTTGTAACAATGTGATAAATGGTCAGGATAAATGTGAAGGCACTAACTGGGTATTCAGTGATTCAGGAAACACAGCGTCGATCGAGCTGGTTGTCCGTGGACAGATCGATGCTGGTCGTTACATCTGCAGACAGTTCAGATCAGGACGACCACGAGGGAAAGACTCTCAGGTTGATCTGTCTGTTGTTACCAGTGAGTATTTACATCATTTGTTTTCCTGCAAAATACTGAAACATTACAATAATTATGATTACAGAGTTTAAGGTTATTTTACTGTCTTTCTGTCACAATATCTCCATCTTCGGTGGCTGAGCATCAGGACATTGATGAGGTGATGTTACGTTGCTCTGTGTTGAGATATGGTCGGTATGGACACAGAGTGAAGTGGCTGCTTCAGGGTAAACCTGTGGATAAACAACACCCACATTTAGAGACATCACAGTCTTCCTGTTCTGCCTCTGTGACATTTCTGACTTCTTATTTGAGTCACACATTGAGGTTGAAGTTATGTAAATGTGCAGTTTCATTGAAAAAGTTCAGCGGTTTCCCTTCAGCCTTCAGTCCTCAGGTAGGAACATGTATTTTGTACAACCCGGTATCACGGCAAGTCGTGAACATGTGACGATTTACCATGCTGGGAGACGTGAAGATGTCAGGATTTCGTCCCTTCAAACGTGACAGTTACACGGTATTGTTAACATGGCCCAACCAGTGGAGAAATACCCGGAAATGCCAAGCAAATGCTCTACCCCGACGGTCGGTTGTTATTGTCAATATTAATATAATAATGATTTATTTTTAATAGTCACACTCGATTTTGACGATTTACTTGTTGCCCCAGCTGGTCGACACCTCGTTTAGCAGAAACAAAGGCTACATTAATGTATTAAATCGATGTTAATCCATGTGTGTGGAATTAACGGACGTGACGTTGTGCGATTGCGTTGCCAGGCAACAGTTTGAGTTCATGTTAATTTACAAACTCTTCAACTAGAACTGTCGTTATATTTCAAAACATTTTAGAAGGTCTCACGAAATACTTTAATGTAAATTAAGATTTAAATGTGAAGGAATGTGTGTATGAAAAAATACATCCATCATAAACAATACCAGAAACAGACGTAGGCAAGATCCTCAGCTCGGTGATTGGATGGTTTAGCCGCAATGCACGTTGGGATATGGTGTTTATGCGATGTGAAATCCAAAAACAAAAATTATACTTTATTCCGAGTGTTCTTGCTTTTCTCTTTGAAAGTCATCACATAACGGCATTGTAATACACGGTTCGGCTGCATTAAATATTACATATCTGCCGTAATTCTCTATTTATAGAGCCCTGATGAGAAGACTTCTAGACAAACAGGAAGGACTGCCGCCAAAACTGAAAACGTGACGTGGATCATAAATATATCAGCCATTAAACAACATCTTACATTTCTTTTCACACAATACGTCTCCTTGCCGTATCAACACTAATTCGGCTGACTTTTATATTTGATCCAATTGGTAGATAGGCTGTATTTACACCATAACGGTGCACAGCTGATAGAAAGGGACACCTAGTGGTTAAAGCACGTTATTGAATTTTATTATTTTTATTATTTGCTTCATTTGCGGAGGGAGCCTCATCTGAAGCGCAAATGCGGCGCACCTAAAGTGTTACTCGTTACTTTACTCGACATCCTCACTCTGGATTCGGAGGTCCTCCTTAGCTATTAGCTTCACGTTAGCATGTTATCTTTGCAGGTGCTTGTTGAGGTTTGACGTTGTGTTTGCAGCAGTAGATAAAAGCTTCTGGCCTGGACACAGTTTGCACCTCACCGTCACATTCCTGTCCTTTCTTCGGACGAACTCAAAATAATGGGCACCCCTCGAAAGTTTTCGCTGTTGACTCAGCCATTTTTATTCACTGCATGTGGACGCGCAAGTCGTGCACATGTTACGTAAATATAAACCTGCGGTGGAAATCCCTCTTGTCTGTCAAAGGGTGAATCTAGTCATTCTGTATGTTAGTAGGTAACTGTAGTGTGATTACCGATTTTATAAAAGTAACGAAGTAATGCGTGTTGGGTTAGTAACTGCAGTGTGATTACTGAATTAGCATTATTAGCATTAACATTAGCCCCGCGCACCAACGGAGAGAGAATAATTTATGGCAACACAAAAAAAAAAACGGAGCGGTGGAGTGATGAGGAGGTGTCGGCGTTCTGGCGATTTACTCGGAAGGTCCCAACTCCGGGGACTTCCGGCCGCGAAGTGACGTCAGCGGCTTCATTTGCGTAATCTTCCCTCAGGGAACTTATTCCGGTGTGAACGCGACCTGTACTTAGTTCCATGCTGGCACTAAGTGCTGGGCACTAAGTACGGCAAAGTACTTGGTGGGAAATCGGCTATTAGCATCCTTAACACTCAGAGCTAACCTGTACTGGAGAGCATGTGTGTGAAGAAGCAGGATATAAAAAGGAACTCACCTTGTGGTATAACCGGCAAGAGAGAAAGCCTTTGAGCTCCAGACTGTTTCAGAGAGGATCCTTGATAATCCATGTTCAGTCAGACAGCTCAAGTGTTTCTCTAAAATGTTTATTAGAATATATATATATATAGTTGAGTTTGGCGTCTAGGCTCGGGCCTCATCACTCCACAGATATACATAGCACGATGAGTGATGATTAAATAACTAACCCTCCTGAGCCTACAGGTGGAAGCTGGGGTGGTGGTGGGGCAGCAAGCAGCAGCGACGTGGAAGTAGCTGCAGCAATAACAGCAGGAAGCAATGCATAGAGAGAGATCTGGCAGGTTAAATAGAGCGGCAAATTAAGGAGACTCTGTTTGGTTGGTTGTAGAGTGGCAAGGGGCGTTATGTATGAATGCAGCATAAGTGCTCGAGTTGACTGCCTGAATTAGCTCGCAGGCTTCGCCCCATATATGGTGTTTCACAGTGGCGGCCGGTTTTTAAAAGCCGCATTTTAAAAGGTGTTTCTCTGCCGTCTGTCTGCAGACTTATCAAAGCATTAATTCATGGTTTTTACTAACCGGTATCAGTATGTTGTTAATTCGGCATCATTTTGAAACGTGTATTACAATTTAATCACGGTAAAATATGTTCATCTTGTTGTAGTTGTAGCCCCCTTGCCAGCGATTCTCTCTCTTGTTTAGCATGCTCAGCCCGACTCAGCCTGGTTGTTCCTGGCCCTAGAACCACGAAGTTATGCCAGAAAAACTGTGAATTAGGACCCGCTAGCTGGTACTAGGCCAAGTGGAAGCGCAACCAAAAACGGGCCCCGCACGGCTCGGCACTGTCTGTGTGATGGCGAATACAGTCGCTGGTTTATTTATGTCTGTAGGCCGTTGTTGTGAGTGTGGAGTGAGCATATACAACGTTAGCTTAGCCTGGTCGACCCAATCTCCCTTCAGAAAACAAGCATTTTAAAGGGTTTTTCGCCTGCCGTCTGTCTGCAGACTTGTCAAAGCATTAATTCATGGTTTTTACTAACCGGTATCAGTATGTTGTTACGTCGGCATCATTTAGAAATGTGTATTACAATTTAATCACGGTAAAATATGTTCATTTTGTTGTAGTTGTAGCTCCAGAGCGCGTTTTGTTTGAATGATGCGAGTAAACACAGCTGGCAGCCGCGGTGAAACTCGAGCGACTAGAGCGATGCGATAGGAGCGTTTAGAGCGAAGCGAATATTCGCATCGCATCCGGTCTGAATGCAGCATTAAAGCAAGCTCCGCGCTGCACTGGAAACGCGCCATTACATCACCAGAAGTCCTAATTTAAGGGGTAATTTCTCCCAAAAAAAATTGTTTTACTCACTCTATCAACAGCCCCACCAAAAATATTTTCCACCAGCCGCCACTGGCGTTTCATCACTGCAGTATTTAGTTTGGACAGTAGCTGCCGGGTCCCGCATGAGCTAAGCTTTATACCCAAAATCAGCACTTTTGAAACAGGAAGTGAAATAGAGGGATATGAGGCGTGGCTAGAATGGGTGATATGTTTGGTATTTTGAGCAAAACACTTCATAGACATGGTTTTTATATATTTGTATATATCTGAAACCTATGCTATTGCCTACAAACAGCATGATAGGTGACCTTTAAGACTCAAATTGAGCCTTAAAATTGTTTGATTGTTTCGGATTATATTGAATTATATTGAGAAACATTTTAATTATAGAAAAAGACGCTTTAAAACGATGTTAGGCTGTTTGAAAATCGACAAGAAATGAAGACCAACAAACATCCCAAATAGTCTAAATGTAACAGTTGTAAATATGCAGTGGTGTTTAGTTATAAATCATTTATTAGAATCACACAAATTCTGTGTTTTGTATTTAATAATTCTGTGTTCTTTATTTATTAAACGTTGAATACCTGACTGATATTAGTGGGCTGAACCTCCAGGATTCAGTCACTGTACACAGAAGATTATTTTTGTGGGGACTTCCCCCCTACATATCGTGTCCCTCACATTTTCCTCTTCCCTTTTTTGTGAATGTTCCACGTGAGAAAAGTTGGTGAGAGGGAAGAAAACAATTTAATAACTACTGATGTTGTTGTATATTGTCAGGTACGTTCTACATTTCCTCTTCCCTTTTTGTGAATGTGTTCCACGTGAGAGCAGTCATTGTGAGGGATGGCTAATTTAATACTGATGTGTTGTATATAGTCAGTGACTAAACGGAGATCGACTGTATGCTGGCTCGGATCTCATCCATCAACAACATCAAGATCAGAGAGACGGAGAATCACGATGGACGAGTTCAAACGGATTCAAATGTCTTTATTTCTCGTTCTGCTGCTTCAGTCTACAGGTAAGCATTCCTACAACAAGTACTGAATATGACATTTGAAAACACAACGGTCATTTATTCATCATGAATGTTACTTTATTACCTAACCTCCTTTTAACAAAGACAGAGAAGTTTTCTGTTTGTCTTCCAACGAGGGGAAGGCAACTTTTAGACACATCGGGAAACTTTTGTTGTATCTTAAATGAACATTTGTATTCCTCTGTATTCTTTATATTTCTCTCTTTCGTTTATTCAGGGGCTGCAATTGGACAGCGACCCCTCTCCCTCTCTGTCAGAGCTGGAGATGAAGCCACTTTGCCGTGTAACTATGTGATCCATGATCAGGATAAATGTAATGGTACTTCATGGTTCTTCACTGATCCAAGAATCGCAGTAGCGCTGGTTAGTGGTGGGCAGATTTTCAAAGAAGCCAAAGCTAAATCAGACAGACTGAGAGTTACAGAGAAATGTGCTCTGGTTATAAAGAAGGTCACAGAGGAGGATGCTGGAGGTTACATCTGCACAGATCAGTTCAGATCAGGAGAACAACAAGATTCAGGCTCTGGGGTTTATCTGTCTGTTGTTACCAGTGAGTATTTAAATCATAATGTTTCCAAACTCTATGGTTAGACGTATACACTGATTACAATGAAACCTTACAATAATTATGATTACAGGGATGAAGTTTTTTGTATTATTGTTGTCTTTCTCTCTCAATATCTCCATCTTCAGTGACTGAGCATCAGGACAATGATGAGGTGACGTTATGCTGCTCTGTGGCGACATATGGACGGTGTAGACACAGAGCGAAGTGGCTGCTTCAGGGTCGAGATGTGGATAAAGATCACAGATATATCACAGAAGAAGATCACAGAGAGATAAAGACATCACAGTCTTCCTGCTCTGCCTCTGTGACTTTTCTGAGTAACACAACAAGGTCTGAGTTGTTTACTTGCGAAGTAACTGATGTGTTCACAGGAGAAGTGCAGGTGTTTCCCTTCAGGCCTCAGTCCTCAGGTGAGAACATGTTGAGCCATTCAAAGTGACTTAATTAACTCATATATTTTTACTTATTTAATGATTTGAAGTTTTATTATTACATCACAATATAAATTGCCCATAAGACAGTTTTCAAGTGAAACATGTGTTGATCTGTGTTCATCTGTTCAGGTGAGGACACAGCAGCAGCAGCAACAGAGAGCGACTCCAGATCAGGTTCCCCTACGACAGCTTCTGTGATCACTGAATATTCAAGAGGTTGTTCTTAGTTTTCTTTATAGAAATTAGTTTAATTAACTTTTATAACGACACTAGTCTGAAATTAAAGTAAATGATTTATTTATTTATATATGAATATTGATTGATTACAAATCTTTCTCTTCAATCAAATACTTTTAATTGGTTTGTTTTAAGCTGCTTTTTTTTAAAAAAGGAAATACATTTCCACGAGAAATAACATCACATCTTTGCACTGATTTGCGTTCAACGTGATTACATTTAGTTAACGTTCAGCCTTCAGTCCTCTGGTGAGAACATGTTTAGCTACTAAAGATTTGTTGAGTTTTGTTAATCCGTTTCTCAAACACCTGAAAAACTGAATCATCAACAAAATGTACTTTTTTATTAAACTCTAAATGTTATGATTTGAATTCCTCTTCCAGGTTGGTGGTGGTGGATCATCATCGTTGTGATAGTGGATGTTGCAGCTCTCACAATAATCGCTGTGGCTGTCATCAGACGGAAGAGGACTCAAGGTGAGGACATTCACACATTGTACTTTACAAACAAGAAGCTTTTGATAAACCTGGATTTTAACTGTGGAAGATTACATTGATGCTCTTTTGCCTCTTCAGGACAGAAACCTCAGACGGATGAAAACATTGTAAGTTTTATGGATAAGAAGACAAACGTTTTGACAGTTGTTACGTCCCGTCCCTCTACCAAGCGGTAGTGGCTCGTGGGAAGACCCGCAACATAAAAACAACCACGCCAAACACAGAATTTAGTTATCGACGGGCATTTATTTTCAGCACAGCCGTAACTCACATGCATGCCTACCGGCAATAAGGAACCAAGTCTGGACAGAAGAGACAGAGAAAACACAGAGCACGTAACAACAACAGTAAACATTTGAATCAGATCAAACGTAAATAGAAAGAGATGAGGGGGACGGGGGGAGAGGATGAAGGGATAAGTTTTCAAATAATTGAGGGGTGGTTGAAGGGATGTAGGTATAATGAGTTTTAAAAGGATGAAGGGACAAAGGGAATTAGGGATGAAAGGTTTAAAGGGATGAGTGGATTTAGGGAAAGATGGATATAGGGAGGGAGGAAGGGTTGAGGGGATCAATGGATTACAGAGAGTAGGGTTGAATGTATGAAGGGATGAAGGGAAGGAGGGATGAAGAATCTAAGGCAGGGCTGTCAAACTCAATTTCTTCGCGGGCCACATCAGCATTATGGTTGCACTCAAAGTGCCGGTTGTAACTTTAAGACTATATATCAAAATACATATATAAATATTTAATATATATAAAATAATGTATTATATTTATATTACATCATTGCCTCTGCATTGGATTATTATCGGACAGGGTAATAACTTCATAATTAACTACGTCTGAAAGCAGAAGTCTAGGGCAAATCATTGCAAGTCTCTTCACTGAGAATGTTACAAAATGATTTAAAAAAAAATCTAATTATGAGAAAAAGGCAAATTCTAAGAAAAAATTAATATTTTGAAGAAAATAAGTCAAATTCTGAGAAAAAAACTTGTTCTGAGAAAAAAAGGCAAATTCTGAGAAAAAAGTCAAATTTGAGATGCATTGTGGGATATGTAGTTTATGGGCAACGTGCTTCTGTAAATCGGCATGTAACCGTATAATATTCTTTGCAATCACTTGAGGGGCCGCATGAGATGAAGTCGCGGGCCGGATTTGGCCCCCGGGCCTTGAGTTTGACACCCCTGATCTAAGGGATGTATAAAGGGATGAAGGGTTGAAGGGATGTTTAAAGGGATGTCAGGAAGGAGGGATGTAGTGATGGACGGATGAATGGAAGAAGGGAAGTGGGCAATGAAGGATGAAGCGTTCAAGGGTTTTTGGGAGGAAGGGATGAACTGATGGTGCGTTCAGGGTCTGCTGACTAAACTGTGAACTGTGTTTACTTCCTTTGTAACCAACCCAGTGTTGTTGTTGTTTTCCTCAGGTGCGTTATGGTGTAGATGATGGTACAGTGAACTATGACAACATCAGACCTCGTGATGGAGTTTGAGGAACACTTCTGCCTCCATCAGACTCCACTGATCAACAACGTCTACATCCATCATCATGTTTCACTTCAGGAGTGGAAGATTAAACATCATTTTCAGTTATCTATTGTATAATTTATGACATTATGCAGCTGGATTTGAACTCAGTCTAACAGGAATTAGTTTTTAACGCTTGTTTACTTTCTCATATTATCTTCCAGCTGAAGGTTTCAGAGCTGATTTTAAGATGTATTGCTTGTTGTTGAAGCTACTGCAGATTTAGTTCGGTTTAATATTTCTGTGTGCAGAATAACTTATTTTAATCCACTTTCATTTAGCGTTGCTGTTAACATGACATATGTTTTCAGCATTCATTGAGTCTAATCTAATTGAGTCCTGATTTATATACTGTATATGTGCAAATAAAGACATGTTTATCTTAGACCTACACTGTGTTTTGTGATTCCTTCATGTACTAACTACTATTACTATGAATATCATGCCTTTACTTATAAAACAACCTCCCTCCTCTTCTCCACTTCTAGTGAGCCTTCCCTCTGTTGGGTATAAAAGCAAAGCAAAGAAATGCACCAAAAGTGACACGAGAATGCTCAGAAACATAACTCAGGTTACCCTTAGATGCCCTTAGAGTAACTGGACCCTACGCTCTTCCCTAAGTGGGTCAAACATGACCCGCATTAGAATAATATGTGTTTTTATGCCACTTTTCTCATTTTGGTTAAGAAAAATCACTTGTATAATATTTAGTATTATATTTTGGTTCACACTAGAAATATTTTATATTTTTCACTATTTATAATTTAAAAAAAAAAATGTACATTTTGAAAAAAAAACGAAATTCCATAGAAAATGTATGCGGGTCATTTTTTACCCACACTGAAAAAAAAGGCTGTTGGATTAACATGAATTTAATATGGAAACCGGTTGCACACATGAAAAACATGTGTAATCAAAACTATTCCATTATGTTAAAGACACACAACTATGTTATGTCAAAGAAACATGAAATTGTTATGTTAATGTTAATTATAAAACATTGCCCGTCTCCTCCCATCACTCTCCTCCTCTGCTGCTGAAACCCTGATTCATGCATTCATCACTTCACGACTCGACTACTGCAATAGCATCCTCTACGGCAGTGGTTCCCAAACTTGTTGTGCCCAAGGCACACCAAAGGACAAGTAAAAATCTCAAGGCACACCTATTGTGCAAAATAGCCCTTATAACACGTGTTATCACTCATATCATGTAAAATATCTGTAAATATGCATAATTATTGACTAATGCCAAATAAAATGTGACAAAGACAACTATATTACTCATAAAATATTTATTAACGAAATATTTCAGAAATTAATTTGAAACGTTATCAAATTAGGCTTCATCAAAGCAGCAACACACTCATTTAAACCAGACAGGTCACAACATTAAAAATGAGACAAAGGAAATTCAGCACAGAGAACTGTCAATGCAAAGAAGCTGCATTGTCCATGGTCCTGAACTACAAATTATAAATGTAACATTTCAGCAGAGATGGGGTCGTTACTAAAAAAAAGTAATATATTACATATTACATATTACTTTAAAAAAGTAATATATTACACTACTTCGTTACTTTACTCGTTACTTTACTCGCAGGGCCGGCCCGCCCCTCCCTGCAAGCAGATCACGCAGACTGCTAAAGTTTCAAATGTTCTCTTTAGTTCAGTTTCCATTGTCGCATAAGACTGATCCAGATCCTGAATGTTTTCCTATCTGACCATGGCTGTTCTCTGTCTCCTGCTATCTGTATATTTTGTGCAGTCTATCTCTGCTCACTCTGTTGCGTCGGCGTGTTCTCCTGCGTGTTGGCCATGTGTTGCACTGGAACCAGACACCGCAAAGACTTCAGCCGAGCACGTACGAACTGCGCATGCGTGAGTGGCAATAACTCTCTTACCAGCAGGTGGCGGTAGTGTGTATTCGTCATTCAAAACAGGCAACAACCGGAAGACAGAGAAGAAGAACAGACTGTGATATAAACAAACAACAAATAGCGTGTGCGGTAGCTCCACCTTAGCATGTGTTCTTTGCAGGTGCTTGTTGAGGTTTGACGTGGTGTTTACAGCAGTGGATAACAGCTTCTGGCCTGGACACAGTTTGCACCTCACCGTCACATTCCTGTCTATTCTTCGGATGAACTCAAAGTAATGGGCATACCTCCACCCCTCGAGTTATCGCTGACTCAGCCATGTTTATGCAGCACTGCACGTGGAGATGTGGACCGCAAGTCGCGCAGATTACGTACATATAAACCTACAAAGTACTGATATAGTAAATTACATTTTTTTTATTTTTGTGTAGTTGTATATTGCAATAATAACGTATGGTTGTCACAAAATCCCACGGCACACCCGGACTTGCCTCACGGCACACCAGTGTGCCGCGGCACACCGTTTGGGAACCACTGCTCTACGGCATACCATCCAACCTAATCAATAAACTCCAACATATCCAGAACTCTGCTGCCCGCCTCCTCACCCACACCCGCTCCCGAGACCACATCACTTCCGTCCTCCAGAACCTCCACTGGCTCCCCGTCCGTCAAATAATGAACTTCAAAGTCCTCCTCATTACTCACAAAACCCTCAACAATCAGGCCCCCCCCTACCTCACAGACCTGCTGCACCACCACGCCCCTTCCCGCACTTCAGTTTAGGGGGGTAGTTCAGGTTCATTGCATACATTAGTCCAAACAGCATGGTAGCAGCTAATGCAATGTTGTCCACATAAGTTAGTACCTGTTGGCCTTCCAGGACAATCTGTCCTCTGGTCTCCTCTGTCCTCTGGTCTCCTCTGTCCTCCTCTGTCCTCTGGTCTCACCTGTCCTCTGGTCTCATGGTGGAATTGTGTTTGACAACATAAAGGCCCACTGTAATCCCCTCAATGGACCGCAGAATGACATCTTCATCTTCTGCCTGCAGAGTGCACTGTCACAAAAGGAACAGAGTGAGATCTAACAAATCAATACTTATATATACCCATTACTAAATCCCTGTGTTTTACAAGTACATTTGGTGAGATTTCAGAACTTTTAAGCCTCCTTGTTATCTGATATACTCCTTTCTGACCTGATAAAAAATGTTTAATTTCCTATATCCGTTTTAAATTAAAAGCCCTCTAGCTTTTCAGTGTAGTCTGGCTATTAAACAAAAAACAGGGATGTTCACATACTTTAGCCTATATACTATGTGGTGTTTCAATAAATACATATTTTAAAGCCCAAAAAAAAAATCAAAAGGTCAAATATTACTTCTACTGACCACAAACTCTCTCATTGAGGTACACACACAGCCCCTTGAGAAGACATTCCCTCCCTAAATCGACATCATCAACCTAAGTGAAGGGGAATAAGAAAATAACATTTCTATTTTTCTCAATGAAATGTGTCCACTATTGACTCGATGTATAATTTCCTTAAAATGAATTCTTACTTGAGTCATGTTTGACATAATACAGTTCAGACGCTGGCCTATCTGTCCTCCTCTCTTCTCAAAAATCTTCAGAAGTTTGTCGGATAGCACATCCAGCTGAGAGAGAACTCTTGATTGGAGGGGCAGGGTTGTTATGCGCTTAAACTCCACATTTATCAAAGAAAAGAAAATATCACAGTCATAAAAATCATGAAATCATTTCCTAATGATGTTATGATTGTAGTTGTGTGCTTGCCTCAAAACGATGCAGAGAAACTAGTCCATGCATTTCTTACTTCAAGGCCAGCTTATTGTAACTCTTTATTATCAGGGTGTACCAAAAAGTCCGTTAAGTTGCTTCAGCTGATTCGAAATGTATTGACCAGAGCACGGAGAAGGGACCACATTATTCCTGTTTTGGCTCCATAGTGAGAATAACTTTTTATATCAAGTACGAACAACCAGGTTAGACTACATTACATTTCATTTAGTTTACGTTTTTTTCCAAAGCAACTTAAAACAAGTATTACTGTAATATAAGACTACATATAAGAAACACCCTTATAGCTTTTTCAACAAACAACACATTATCACTTTTGTGAAGGAGGCTTTATCGCAGAATGTTTGGCTTTTGCCTCTCACTTTCTGAATAACTTTTGCCTAATAAATCAGAAAATGTGTATATCCCTGCAATGTTTGCAGTATGTAAATGTTAAGAATAAATATTCAGAAATCGTCAGACTAATACCAGTCTTCAATTAGTTAAAGATGAAGTTTAAGTTAGTCAAGTAAATCACACACAACATTTGAATACTCACGATTTACTACAGAGCCTTTGGAACAATGTTCAAAGCAAGGCTGAGGTCAATCTTCTCCACACCAATTACCTATCACAGAAAAATATATTTGAAATTATTTCATTATTCACACACAAATAAAACAAAAATGTTCTGCTCCTTAAAGGCGACATTTACCATTTAATGATGTACCTTTAGGTTAATATGAGCTTGGGATAGTAATACAAAAACTACAAGTGTACATTGAACATTTTAATGTCATGATATCCAAAACATGTTTTTTGAGTAATAGCTGCTATGTGAAATGATAAAAAAATTATATTACGAAGATACTTCAAGAAAACCACCTCACCGGGTCAAAAAAGATCCACTTATGGAAGCTTGGGGTAGTAATACAAAAACCACAATTTCTTAAAATATATAGAATGTACATTCAAAATTTGAATGGCATGATATCTAAAACATGTTTTTTGAGGAATAGCTGGAATATGAAATGACAAAGATACTCTAAGAAAACCACCTCACCGAGATAATTTTTCATATCGTGTCTCTCACGTTTTCCTCTTCCATTTTTTGTGAATGTTCCACATGAGAGGAAAAAAAAACTATTTAATAACGACTGATTTTGTTTTATATTGTCAGGTACGTTCTACGTTTCCTCTTCCCTTTTTGTGAATGTGTTTCACGTGAGAGCAGTCAGTGTGAGGGATAACTAATTGAACACTAATTTGTTGTATATTGTCAGGTACGTTCTATGTTTCCTCTTCCCTTTTTGTGAATGTTCTATGTGAGAGCAGTCATTGTGAGGGATGACTAATTTAATAATGATTTGTTGTATATAAACTGACAAAAAAGGCTGTTGGATTCACATGATTTTAATATGGACATCGGTTGCACATATTAAAAACATGTGTACTCAAAACTATTCCATTATGTTAAAGACACACAACTATGTTATGTCAAAGAAACATGAAATTGTTATGTTCATTTGAATATTTCCTTTAATATTAGGTATATTCATTTACCCTATGTTTAACCAACATGACATTTTAATGTTCATTTTAGGCTTTTAATATACTCAGTATATTTCTTTACAGAGCCACATCAATGTTTTTGTTTAAACTACATGCTATAGTTTTCTGTTTAATCTACCTAGTGCTCAAGGGGTACATAAGATTATGTATTGATGTAAATAGAGGCATTTCGTACATTCTTCAACAGGATTCATCCTAATCTCTTACAGCATTTATCATAACATTTTAAAACAAATAGTCAATAAAGACAAACACATTTCTTTGAACAACATTCATGTATTTTTCTCAAAAAATAAAACAATATTAACAACCACCACACATCCAGTTGAGCTTTTGGTTTCTCCATCATGCAGCCCCAGGAGAATTAACAAATACATTGAAAATAAAGAAATAGAAGAAATAGAAAATGTTTGTGATGCATGTATATATACATTAGTGTGTTACAACACAGCAAGCACGCTTAAAGGAAACTATTCTCCCGACCAAAATAAAGGTTTATTGGGCCGGATGGCAAAGAAAGGCTTATTTTTGTAACTCATTCATAGTAAACAATTAACAGGAAATGTCAACGCCTAGCCGAAAAAAGGAAATGTTCTTGCAAATCCATTATTTAAATAGTAACCTGCTAATATGAAAGGGCACTTTAATGCAAAAAAAGCAATGGCATTGCTTTGGAAAAATACATGGAAGTATAAAAATGGCCTGGTTTCTCACCACATATGCACTAAATAAAGTATTACAAATAAAAACAAGAACTGACATTTTGAAGTTAGTACATTAGTACAATTAGTGCAATTAGTACATTCTGAAACACATAACAAGTGGTACATTCTGAAAACACATGACCCCAGGAAAAACACACATTTCTGAAACCTGCAAATCAAGCAAAAAGCATGAGCAAAGGAAGTGCAAGACAGTTGTATCGATGAAAGTCCAGTATGAATGCTGTAAAAGTGCACAATGGTCCATGGCAACAGCTCAATCAAATAGTTTGTTTTTAAACGCTTGGGCTTTATTGGAGAGCATGTTGCCGTCTAGCTCCATTAACATTTGCTGGAGCACTTCGAACGTGCACTTCAGTTTAGGGGGGTAGTTCAGGTTCATTGCATACATTAGTCCAAACAGCATGGTAGCAGCTAATGCAATGTTGTCCACATAAGTTAGTACCTGTTGGCCTTCCAGGACAATCTGTCCTCTGGTCTCATCTGTCCTCTGGTCTCCTCTGTCCTCTGGTCTCATGGTGGAATTGTGTTTGACAACATAAAGGCCCACTGTAATCCCCTCAATGGACCGCAGAATGACGTCTTCATCTTCTTCCTGCAGAGTGCACTGTCACAAAAGGAACAGAGTGAGATCTAACAAATCAATACATATATATACCCATCACTAAGTCCCTGTGTTTTACAAGTACATTTGGTCAGATTTCAGAACCTTTAAGCCTCCTTGTTATCTGATATACTCCTTTCTGAACTGATAACAAATGTTTCATTTCCTGTATCCGTTTTAAATTAAAAGCCCTCTAGCTTTTCAGTGTAGTCTGGCTATTAAACAAAAAACAGGGATGTTCACATACTTTAGCCTATATACTATGTGGTGTTTCAATAAATACATATTTTAAAGCCCAAAAAAAAAATCAAAAGGTCAAATATTACTTCTACTGACCACAAACTCTCTCATTGAGGTACACACTCAGCCCCTTGAGAAGACATTCCCGCCCTAAATCGACATCATCAACCTAAGTGAAGGGGAATAAGAAAATAAAGAATCTATTTTGCTCAATGAAATGTGTCCACTATTGACTCGATGTATAATTTCCTTAAAATGAATTCTTAATTGAGTCATGTTTGACATAATACAGTTCAGACGCTGGCCTATCTGTCCTCCTCTCTTCTCAAAAATCTTCAGAAGTTTGTCGGATAGCACATCCAGCTGAGAGAGAACTCTTGATTGGAGGGGCAGGGTTGTTATGCGCTTAAACTCCGCATTTATCAAAGAAAAGAAAATATCACAGTCATAAAAATCATGAAATAATTTCATTTTCTTATGATGTTATGATTGTAGTTGTGTGCTTGCCTCAAAACGATGCAGAGAAACTAGTCCATGCATTTGTTACTTCAAGACTAGCTTATTGTAACTCTTTATTATCAGGGTGTACCAAAAAGTCCGTTAAGTTGCTTCAGCTGATTCAAAATGTATTGACCAGAGCATGGACAAGGGACCACATTACTCCTGTTTTGGCTCCATAGTGAGAATCACTTTTTATATCAAGTACGAACAACCAGGTTAGACTACATTACATTTAATTTAGTTCACGTTTTTTCCAAGCGACTTAAAATAAGTATTACTGTAATATAAGACTACATATAAGAAACACTCTTATAGCCATTTCAACAAACAACACATTATCACTTTTGTGAAAGAGGCTTTATCGCAGAATGTTTGGCTTTTGCCTCTCACTTTCTGAATAACTTTTGTCTAATAAATCAGAAAATGTGTATATCTCTGCAATGTTTGCAGTATGTAAATGTTAAGAATAAATATTCAGAAATTGTCAGACTAATACCAGTCTTCAATTAGTTTAAGAAGAAGTTTAAGTTAGTCAAGTAAATCACACACAACATTTGAATACTCACCATTTACTACAGAGCCTTTGGAACAATGTTCAAAGCAAGGCTGAGGTCAATCTTCTCCACACCAATTACCTATCACAGAAAAACATATTTGAAATTATTTCATTATTCACACACAAATAAAACAAAAATGTTCTGCTCCTTAAAGGCGACATTTACCATTTAATTATGTACCTTTAGGTTAATATGAACCGACTTCGGCCGAGATGGGCGCCTCCAGTGTAAAAAGCTACAGTAGCCTATACTAATGCAATGAGTACAACTTTGTACGGAGCCATGGAAGCTTGGGGTAGTAATACAAAAACCACAATTTCTTAAAATGTATAGAATGTACATTCAAAATTTGAATTGCATAATATCTAAAACATGTTTTTTGAGGAATAGGTGGAATATGAAATGACAAAGATACTCTAAGAAAACCACCTCACCGAAATTATTTTTCATATCGTGTCTCTCACGTTTTCCTCTTCCATTTTTTGTGAATGTTCCACATGAGAAGAGTTGGTGAGAGGGAAAAAAACTATTTAATAACGACTGATTTTGTTGTTCTCCTCAGGTGCGTTATGGTGTAGATGATGGTCAGGGTTGGGTTGTAACGGAATACATGTAACGGCGTTACGTAATCAGAATACAAAAATCAAGTAACTGTATTCAGCTCGCGTTACATTTGAAAAACGAGTAATCTGATTACAGTTACTTTCGTAAACCTGAAGTGAATACATTTTGGTACATCCGAATCATCACAGCCCACAAAACCTATTACCGCCGCAGAAGGACCAAAAAAGCGTTTGAAAAAAAATTGCGGGTCCGCTCGCTCAGTGAAACAATAACAACGAAACATGGAGGAACAAAAGTCTGCGTTTACATCGCGTGTGTGTATATAGGTGTGTGTGGTTAAAACACATCAGCCTGCGGTCGCTCTTTAGCCTTACTAATGATTATTTCTGAAGGTAAACACAGTGAAGGCGGTGCATGAAAGGCACTGTGAGATCGTCTTCTCAGAGGAGTAGCATGAAGCTGCAGCGTCGGAGACAGCACTTGTGGAACCGCACTTGTAGAACCTCACACACAGGTCCCGCGTCACGGCGGCACGTGACGGAGCACGTTCACATGAATGTGAACGTCAACGCAGAGAATGTGAGTAATGTGAAGTGCTTTTACAGTTTTATTTGTTTAACATTAATAACAATTCCGGTGTCTTGAAATGAAGTGTGATTAGCTAACATTAACTATGATAGTGTTAAGGCAATACAACAAACATCTGTTTGCTTATGATAGCTTCTAACCGTATTAAAGTCTCTAAAACAACTATTCGTTAGCTATAGCTTTCGGCAAAAGCATTACCAAAAGCATTAGCTTCGTTAGCATATTTGATCATTTGTTTAATGAAACTAGCGTGATTTTGGCAAGCCCAACTAGGTGTCATAGTTGAGTAATTGAATCACTAATTACAGTAAGAGTGTGAGTAATGTGAATCATGTTTTTTTTTAAAGTTAACAACTATTCTGTTGTATTGAAAAGCCATACAAGCAATAAGTGCTAAATGTAATCTGTTAGCCTATGATGACTCGCTGCAAAACCAACTGTTAACCATTTTGTTTATTTGTTTAATGAAACTGTATGTTATGGTTATGTTATTTGACAGAGGCTTTTATCCAAAGTGACTCACAAAAAACATAAAATAACCATAATTAACATTAGAATTTCAATACAAATAGTTACATAGTCAAGTTACATTACTTATTACATTTGTAACAGGGTAATTACTCATCTGTAACCTACTAAATTTAAAAAAGTAAACTTCCCAACCCTAATGATTAATTATAGTCAGCTAATTAATTAAACTTCAATGGATGACAAAAGCATGTCAATATGTCCACTACATTAAATCAGCAGTAGCCTAAGTTCTGTCTTCAGTGTAAATGCTTCTTTAATAGTCATTGTATTACAATTTGAATTCATTGTAAATAATCTTTACTGTGCTGACTGCCTGTTTACCAGACAGTGTCATCATTTTGACATGTTTTGTAATATTGCATGAGGTGTTTTAGTCAGTTATTGTTGAGATTATTAATGCATATCAATTGTGCTCCAATGCCTTAGCCTTTCCCTATGCAATACTTTAGATGACGTCTTGTTCTTATTGTTTCAAAGGCATGGCCAAAGGTTTGCCTTCTGGACTCTGGAGGCCAGAAGCTTGCTGGAGGGAACCCTTCAGCCAATATTCAGAGTGCCACGACAGGTTATCTCCCTCGAGAGGGAACAGCAGACCCCGCCTCACCCCCAGTGAAGAAACAGCAGACCCCGCAATAAAAATAAATAAAAATGTATAAAAATGTATTCTGAACTGAAATGCCTCTCGGTCAAACTGTTTGTTTATCTTTTGCAGGCTGGTGCATGAACACACTAACAGTTGTTTTTCAGTAATCTAGCACCTCTTCGAAGACACCTTTGATTTATTAATAATTATAATGAAACGAGAATTATGATACTGTAGAAGGAACAGTGTTTAACAGTGTTGTTTTCTTTTGAATAATAATGAAACGAGAATTATGATACTGTAGAAGGAACAGTGTTTAACAGTGTTGTTTTCTTTTGAATAATAATGAAACGAGAATTATGATACTGTAGAAGGAACAGTGTTTAACAGTGTTGTTTTCTTTTGAATAATAATGAAACGAGAATTATGATACTGTAGAAGGAACAGTGTTTAACAGTGTTGTTTTCTTTTGAATAATAATGAAACGAGAATTATAAACATACCCAAAACTAAATTAACAGTGTTGTTTAATATACATATAAAAGACTATATTTTTGAAATTCTCAACTAAATTAACAGAATATATATATAAACATTCATGTGAACGTGCGTTGGCCGTCACGTGCTCCGTCACCGTCACGTGCTCCGTCACGTGCCGCCGTCAAGCGGGACCCCGTCACGTGCTCCGTCACGTGACGCGGGACCTGTGTGTGCGATCGTGACGCGGGACCTGTGTGTGCGGTTCTGTAACTGCGGTTCTGTAACTGCTGTCTCCGACGCTGCAGCTTCATACTATTGTCTCAGAGGCGGAGTTAACCCTCCCGCTGCCTCCTGGCGCTGCAGAGATTTCATGAAGTGAAGGAGGTGTTCCTTCTATAAAACAGCTGCGGGCAGCAGATACTGTGAGTGTCACGGACATGAATTCATAGATCAAGGCAGACTGGTGCACACTCTCCTGTTTTGCCAATCCGGTGCTTAAAGAAATATAGCTCTACACCCCTGGCCGAAATGTCCTTAAAATGAAGTCCGAGTTCGACATTTTAATTCATGTCCTGCCAACACTGGCAGGACAGAAGGCGACACGCCCGTTCTAAGCCGTGTCCCTCACTCCTCACATCCCAAGCTGCATCCCCAAAACGTTTATTATGTTGTTACATCGTTTCAGATGTGATGTTTCAGTTGTGCTCTTGATAAGCCATTAAAACAGTAAAACACGTTCAGTTTCCTTTTGCTTTTTGTGTCTCCTGTTCACCAAAACATACCCAGGAAAAAGAAAGTAATCCAAAAGTAATCTAAAAGTAATCTGATTACGTTACTTTTTTAAGGCACGTAACTGTAACTGTATTCGGATTACTTTCAGAGCCATGTATTCAGTAATCAGTAACTGATTACATTTACAAAGTAACCCTCCCAACCCTGATGATGGTACAGTGAACTATGACGACATCAGACCTCGTGATGGAGTTTAAGCAACACTTCTGCCACCATCAGACTCCACTGATCAACAACGTCTACATCCATCTTCATGTTTCACTTCAGGAGTGGAAGATTAAACAATCATTTTCAGTTATCTATTGTATAATTTATGACATTACGCAGCTGGATTTGAACTCAGTCTAACAGGAATGAGTTTTTAACGCTTGTTTACTTTCTCATATTATCTTCCAGCTGAAGGTTTCAGAGCTGATTTTAAGATGTATTGCTTGTTGTTGAAGCTACTGCAGATTTAGTTCGGTTTAATATTTCTGTGTGCAGAATAACTTATTTTAATCCACTTTCATTTAGCGTTGCTGTTAACATAACATATGTTTTCAGCATTCATTGAGTCTAATCTAATTGAGTCCTGATTTATATACTGTATATGTGCAAATAAAGACATGTTTATCTTAGACCTACACTGTGTTCTGTGATTCCTTCATGTACTGCAGCATCTGATATTTAAGAAGTGTGTTACATTTGAAAATGGCAGAAAGTCTTGTTGCAATTTCCAGATATTAAAAGAGGTCCTTTGAGTTCCTCTGGTAATTATCAAATAGTAGCAGTTAAGTGAATACTGTTCAAACAATACCTGTGTTTGTGTTTTATATTGATTTATCTGTTTCATCCTTTCATAAATGTGAGGACTAAAATGGCGGTAGACAAAGGGCTGTTAAGGGTTTTATTGCTGTGGGGGAGCTGGAGCAAGACCCCACTGTGGTCTCTGGAATGTGGGGGGGGATGTGTGTATGTGTGGAGGCTGCAGAAATAGGAGACAGTGAGTGTCAGAGGTGTTTGTTTGAGATGACTGGAAAAGACGACCAGTTGTCCTTAAACTCCACCCCTTCCTGTATCATTGGTATGAAAGCCTATCCAGCTTTCTGTTCTGCCTCTCTCTTCTCGCGCCACTTGGACGGGAAGGTCGTGGCGGCCTGTAAACAGGGGCCAGGAGTGGGCCTACTCCTGACATTATGCATATGATATGATATGGTTTTGTATGGTAATGTATTGATTGTATTGCATTGTCTTATTACCATTAAAGTAGATTATTGTTATCGGTTAATTGTATGCTCTGGATTCCTTCCTGTAATATAACCAGCTTGTTTAGGGACGCGCGGAGATTTGAAAAAGCGGACTAGTTGTCCATTCATATCTCCATCAGTACTAACTACTATTACTATGAATATAATGCCTTTACTTATAAACAGTGGCGGTTCTAGACCAATTTGACTGGGGGGGCCACTGGGGGGCTAGTTATTTTCTGAGGGGGGCACAATAAATGCAGGACGAAAAAGAGAACTAG
The DNA here is from genome assembly GCF_902827115.2 of Pseudochaenichthys georgianus. Lineage (NCBI taxonomy): Eukaryota > Metazoa > Chordata > Actinopteri > Perciformes > Channichthyidae > Pseudochaenichthys > Pseudochaenichthys georgianus. The sequence goes on along the minus strand of NC_047526.1, from coordinate 34,966,785 downwards.
ACAGTATGAAGTAATTGCGCATAAGAAAACAATGCAATACAGTTATTGGTATTTGTTTCAGTACACTTATTTATTTCAGATAGATCTTATAGTTATTACTGTTAGCTTCAGCTTAAGTTATAGTGCAATGTTTGCACTAACACCATATTTATATAAAAATAAAGGCAATGAACAGTTACATCTCTACTTTACATAAGGGTGTCTGCACAATCTCACATTACAGCAACAAAATCCTGCGGATTTTGGCAAACTGAGTACCAAATGTGGTACGAGTACCACATTTAAAAAAACTAAAAACTTGTCATTGTTAGGGGGGGCCACAGGGGGGTCAGAGGTCAGTGTTAGGGGGGCACTTCCCCCCCGCCCCTAGAACCGCCCCTGCTTATAAAACAACCTCCCTCCTCTTCTCCACTTCTAGTGAGCCTTCCCTCTGTTGGGTATAAAAGCAAAGCAATGAAATGCACCAAAAGTGACAGGAGAATGCTCAGAAACACAACTCAGGTTACCCTTAGATGCACTTAGAGTGACTGGACCCTACGCTCTTCCCTAATGGGTCAAACATGACCCGCATTAGAATAATATGTGTTTTTTTGTCATTTGGTTAAGAAAAATCACTTGTATAATATTTAGTATCATATGTTGGTTCACACTAGGAATATTTTATATTTCATTTTTCACTATTTAACATTTTCGACATTATTTTTAGATTTAAAAAAAAAAAAACGAAATTCCATAGAAAATGCATGCGGGTTATTTTTGACCCACTTATGGCAGCTTGGGGTAGAAATACAAAAACTACAATTTCTTAAAGTGTACATTTCAAAATTGAATGGCATGATATCCAAAACATGTTTTTTGAGGAATAGCTGGAATATGAAATGATAAACATTTTTAATTTCAAAGATACTCTAAGAAAACCATGTCACCGCGTCAAAAAAGACCCACTTATGCATCTCAGGGTTATCTCTTCTCCTGGCTGTTCATGTGTGCTGTAAAACACCCCCATGAATCACGTCTAAATTGTAAATCAAGATGCGTTACTGCAAACGCTAATCTTAGCTAACAATCTTCACACCTGCACCTTCCTCAGTCCTTTTGTTGTTGGTTTGACCAGCAGTGCATTGTGGGACTGGAAACAGTGTACATTTAAGACTCAAATTGAGCCTTAGAATAGTTTGATTGTTTGGGGATTATATTGAATCTAGACGTTGAGAATTATAAAAAAAAGCTTTAAAAATATGTTAGTCTGTTTTGAGATTGACAAGAAATTAAGACAAACATATATCCCAAATAGTCTAAATGTAACAGTTGTAAATATGCAGTAGTGTTTAGTTATAAATCATTTAGTAGAATCACACAAATTCAGTTTTTTGTATTTAATAATTCTGTGTTCTTTATTTATTAAACGTTGAATACCTGACTGGTATTAGTGGGCTGGACCTCCAAAATGCAGTCACTGTACACAGAAGATTATTTTTGTGGGGACTTCCCTCCTACATATCGTGTCCCTCACGTTTTCCTCTTCCATTATTTTTAATGTTCCACGTGAGAAGAGTTTGTGAGAGGGAAGAAAACTATTTAATAACTACTGATGTTGTTGTATATTGTCAGGTACGTTCTACGTTTCCTCTTCCCTTTTTGTGAATGTGTGAGAGCAGTCATTGTGAGGGATAACTAATTGAACACTAATTTGTTGTATATTGTCAGGTACGTTCTACATTTCCTCTTCCCTTTTTGTGAATGTTCCACGTGAGAGCAGTCATTGTGAGGGATGACTAATTGAATACTGATGTGTTGTATATAGTCTGTGACTAAACGGAGATCGCCTCGACTGTATGCTGGCTCGGGTCTCATCCATCAACAACATCAACACAACGCAGACACCGCTAATTGACACCGGTTACATAGATTCACTTTGAGTAGGAGGCATCATCTTAACACAGGAAGCAGTTGCAGCATCTCTCAGCTAAAGCATTGTTTCAGGAACATTTCATCAACATTTCATCAGAACAAGAGATAGAGGAAGCTGAGAGGCGGAGAATCACGATGGATGAGTTCAAACGGATTCAAATGTCTTCATTTCTCGTTCTGCTGCTTCAGTTTACAGGTAAGGACTTCCGACAACATGTACTGAATATGACATTTAGAAACACAACGGTCATTTATTCATCACTTATGTTACTTTATTACCTAACCTCCTTTAAACAAAGACAGAGAAGTTTTCTGTTTGTCTTCCAACGAGGGGAAGGCAACTTTTAGACACATCGGAAACTGTTGTTGTATCTTAAATAAACATTTGTATTTCTCTGTATTCTTTATATTTCTCTCTCTCGTTTATTCAGGGGCTGACATTGACATTGAACAGCATCTCCTCTTCCTCTCTGTCAGAGCTGGAGATGAAGCCACTTTGCCGTGTAACTATGTGATCCATGATCAGGATAAATGTAATGGTACTTCATGGTTCTTCACTGATCCAAGAATCGCAGTAGCGCTGGTTAGTGGTGGGCAGATTTTCAAAGAAGCCAAAGCTAAATCAGACAGACTGAGAGTTACAGAGAAATGTGCTCTGGTTATAAAGAAGGTCACAGAGGAGGATGCTGGAGGTTACATCTGCACAGATCAGTTCAGATTAGGAGAACAACAAGATTCAGGCTCTGGGGTTTATCTGTCTGTTGTTACCAGTGAGTATTTAAATCATAATGTTTCCAAACTCTATGGTTAGACGTATACACTGATTACAATGAAACCTTACAATAATTATTATTACAGGGATGACGTTTTATGTATTATTGTTGTCTTTCTCTCAATATCTCCTTCTTTAGTGACTGAGCATCAGGAGAACGATGAGGTTACGTTACGCTGCTCTGTGACGACATATGGACGGTGTATACACCCAGTGAAGTGGTTGCTTCAGGGTCGAGATGTGGGTAAAGATCACAGAGATTTAAAGACATCACAGTCTACCTGCTCTGCCTCTGTGACTTTTCTGAGTTCTCTCTTTAGTAACACAACAAGGTCTGAGTTGTTTACTTGCGAAGTAACTGATGTGTTCACAGGAGAAGTGCAGGTGTTTCCCTTCAGGCCTCAGTCCTCAGGTGAGAACATGTTGAGCCATTCAAAGTGACTTAATTAACTCATATATTTGTACTTATTTAATGATTTTAAGTTTTATTATTACATCACAATATAAATTACCCATAAGACAGTTTTCAAGTGAAACATGTGTTGATCTTTGTTGAGCTTTGTTCATCTGTTCAGGTGAGGACACAGCAGCAGCAACAACAGAGAGCGACTCCAGATCAGGTTTCACTACGACAGCTTCTGTGATCACTGAAGATGCAACAGGTTGTTCTTTATTTTCTTTATGGAAATTAGTTTAATTAACTTTTATAACAACACTAGTCTGAAATTAAAGTAATTTATTTATATATGAATATTGATTGATTACAAATCTTTCTTAATCAAAGACTTTTAATTGGTTTGTTTTAAGCTGCTTTTTTAAAATGAGGAAATACATTTTCACGAGAAATAACATCACATCTTTGCACTGATTTGCGTTCAACGTGATTAAATGAAGATAACGTTCAGCCTTCAGTCCTCAGGTGAGAAAATGTTTATCAAATCAAATCAAGTTTTATTTATAAAACACATTTAAAAGCCATTTTTAGTCGAGCCAAAGTGCTGTACATGTAATAAAAACACATTACTACGATCACAATAAATTAGAACAGATAAAAAACACAGGGAAAAGTCAGGAGTCGTGCTCCGCTCTGACTAGAAGGCCAGAGAGGAGAAATGTGTCTTAAGTGTAGATTTAAAAGCCCCTAGGGTCTGGGCCGACCTCACATGGAGGGGCAGTGTTCCAGAGCCTGGGGCCAGCTGCTGCGAAGGCTCGGTGCCCTCGGGTTTTGAGCCTGGTCTTGGGCACTACCAGCAACAGCTGATCAGCCGACCTTAAAGCTCTGGCTGGGGTGTAGCGCTGGAGGAGTTCAGCTATATAGGCCGGAGCCAGCCCATTTAGGGCTTTGAAAACAAATAAAAGGATTTTAAAATCAATTCTGAACCGAATTCGCTTTAGCTACTAAAGATTTGTTGAGTTTTGTTTATCCGTTACTCAAACACCTGAAAAACTAAATCATCAACAAAAAGTACTTTTTTATTAAGCTCTAAATGTTATGATTTGAATTCCTCTTCCAGGTTGGTGGTGGTGGATCATCATCATTGTGATAGTGGCTGTTGCAGCACTCACAATAATCGCTGTGGCTGTCATCATACGGAAGAGGGCTCAAGGTGAGGACATTCACACATTGTACTTTACAAACAACAAGCTTTTGATAAACTTGGATTTTAACTGTGGAAGATTACATTGTTGCTCTTTTGCCTCTTCAGGACAGAAACCTCAGATGGATGAAAACATTGTAAGTTTTATGGATAAGAAGACAAACGTTTTGAGAGTAAACATTTGAATCAGATCAAACAGTGTCCTAACAATCTAAACCAGATTAAATAGAAAGAGATGAGGGGAGACGGGGAGAGAGGATGAAGGGATGAAGGGAGAAGTTTTCAAATAATTGAGGGGTGGTTGACGGGATGTAGGTATAATGAGGTCCAAAAAGGATGAAGGGACAAAGGGAAATAGGGATGAAAGGTTTAAAGGGATGTCAGGAAGGAGGGATGTAGTGATAGACGGATGAAGGGAAGAAGGGAAGTGGGCAATGAAGCGTTCAAGGGTTTTTGGGAGGAAGGTATGAACTGATGGTGCGTTCAGGGTCTGCTGACTAAACTGTGAACTGTGTTTACTTCCTTTGTAACCAACCCAGTGTTGTTGTTGTTGTTGTTTTCCTCAGGTGCGTTATGGTGTAGATGATGGTACAGTGAACTATGAAAACATCAGACCTCCTGATGGAGTTTGAGCAACACTTCTGCCTCCATCAGACTCCACTGATCAACAACGTCTACATCCATCATCATGTTTCACTTCAGGAGTGGAAGATTAAACAATCATTTTCAGTTATCTATTGTATAATTTATGACATTACGCAGCTGGATTTGAACTCAGTCTAACAGGAATGAGTTTTTAACGCTTGTTTACTTTCTCATATTATCTTCCAGCTGAAGGTTTCAGAGCTGATTTTAAGATGTATTGCTTGTTGTTGAAGCTACTGCAGATTTAGCTCAGTTTAATATTTCTGTGTGCAGAATAACTTATTTTAATCCACTTTCATTTAGCTTTGCTGTTAACATAACATATGTTTTCAGCATGCATTGAGTCTAATCTAATTGAGTCCTGATTTATATACTGTATATGTGCACATAAAGACATGTTTATCTTAGACCTACACTGTGTTCTGTGATTCCTTCATGTACTAACTATGTTTTCAAACAAAATTATTACTATGAATATAATGCCTTTACTTATAAACAGTGGCGGTTCTAGACCAATTTGACTGGAGGGGCCACTGGGGGGCTAGTTATTTTCTGAGGGGGGCACAATAAATGCAGGATGAAAAAGAGAACTAGACAGTATGAAGTAATTACGCATAAGAAAACAATGCAATACAGTTATTGGTATTTGTTTCAGTACACTTATTTATTTCAGATAGATCTTATAGTTATTACTGTTAGCTTCAGCTTAAGTTATACTGCAATGTTTGCACTAACACCATATTTATATAAAAATAAAGGCAATGAACAGTTACATCTCTACTTTACATAAGGGTGTCTGCACAATCTCACATTCCAGCAACAAAATCCTGCGGTTTTTGGCAAACCGAGTACCAGAAAATATACATTTAAAAAAAACAAAAAAAAAAAACTTGTCATTGTTAGGGGGGGCCACAGGGGGGTCAGAGGTCAGTGTTAGGGCCCCCCCCCCCCTAGAACCGCCCCTACTTATAAAACAACCTCCCTCCTCTTCTCCACTTCTAGTGAGCCTTCCCTCTGTTGGGTATAAAAGCAAAGCAAAGAAATGCACCAAAAGTGACACGAGAATGCTCAGAAACATAACTCAGGTTACCCTTAGATGCACTTAGAGTGGACCCTACGCTCTTCCATAAGTGGATCAAAAAAGGACCCGCATTAGAATAATGTGTTTTATGCCACTTTTGTCATTTTTTTTGGTCAGAAATCACTTGTATAATATTTAGTATTATATGTTGGTTCACGCTAGAAATATTTTATATTTAATATTTCACTATTTCGAATTTTAGAAAAAAATTTACATTTTGAAAAAAAACGAAATTCCATAGAAAATGCATGCGGGTTATTTTTGACCCACTTATGGCAGCTTGGGGTAGTAATACAAAAACTACAATTTCTTAGAGTGTATATTTCAAATTTGAATGGCATGATATCCAAAACGTATTTTTTGAGGAATAGCTGGAATAGGAAATGATAAAAAAAAATGTAATTACAAAGATACTCTAAGAAAACCACCTCACCGGGTCAAAAAAGACCCACTTATGCATCTAAGGATAATCTCTTCAGTAGTAGTAACCATACCCCTTTCGTAAAAAAAGTGACAGGTGATGTGACAGGTCACACCTCTCCCTACTTATGCAAATTAGCTAAGTCCCGCCCCCCATTGCGAGATCATTTGATGTGATTGGGTACAATCATGTTAATGAGCTAAGTCCCACCTCCCATTGTTCGATATCCTTTTGATGTGTGTTATCACAGGTAGGTGTGAAAAGCCCCCCTGTGTAGTGCCTTTGTTGTTTAGTTCTTTGATGTATTGATTAAGATAGTCTCTTTGAAGTTATGTTGTCTGGCCCCTGTCCCCTCACACCCCTTTGTAGTCTAGTCCTTTGATGTGTGTTATAGCAGGTAGGTGTGAAAAGCCCCCTGTGTAGTGCCTTTTGTTGTCTAATTCTTTGATGTGTTGATTAAGGCAGACTCTTTTGAAGTTATGTTGTCTGGCCCCTGTCCCCTCAGAGCCCTTTCTTGTCTAATCTAATTAGCCTTTGATTATTCCCCCTTTGATGTGAGGTGTTATAACAGGCAGGTGTGATTTCACACTGGTGAAAGCCTTTGATGTTAATCTAGGTGTCTCTTTTGAAGTTATGCGTGAGACTGTCTACCCGCCCCCTCCCAGCCTCCCCCCTTTTCTCCACCCCTTCCTTATGGCTATGAAGCCAGCAGATAGTGGGGGTGGAAAGAAGTAGAAATACACTCAAACTAAATTAAAAAAGACAGGCAATTCCACTTACCTAGTCACTTTTCAAAAAAGTAAAATGGCAAGAGACGCCTTGAATGGGGTTTAATCAGCCTGTGACAACTTACCGCCACCCGTCAGGAGCGCCAGTCAAGAAACGAATGCAGCAGCAGTGCGGGGCTCAGACGCCTACAGCCGAAATATATCTCGTGCCCTCTTTTGGTCATGTGCGCGTTCATGTATGTTGGAGGAGGGGCTCTGTGAGGAAGTGGCAGATTTCTCCCGGTTGTGTATTTTCTAATTCTAGGTCACTCGAGATGGTTTCTCCAAAATGACCTACCCCTACCTTTAAGAACAATTATCACACACACACACACACACACACACACACACACACACACACACACACACACACACACACACACACACACACACACACACACACACACACACACACACACACACACACACACACACACACACACACACACACACATGTTGGAGTTGCCCCTTGATGTGAGGGTTGAGATAAGCATGGGATTTTAATCTATATGTTAATTAAGACACTCTCTGTGAGGGGCGAAGGAAGAGGGACGGGGGAGGAAAATTCAGAGGATGAAGAAGCAGAAAACATAACTTGTTTGTAAAACGGACAGCACGTCTGTTTTCAAGAAAGATGACACCGTGTTTATGCATGACATGCAAAATATCTTGAAGCCCTATAACAATTTTTTTTTAAAAAGGTACAAGTATATTGTGTTGAAAATATCGCAAAAAGTCGTAATATTGTATAATGTATTAGTTGCATGTTGTATTTTGCTAGAAATCACTATGTAGTTTTTCAAAAAATATAATGGAAAAAGGAGAGAAAGACAAAAAAAAAGAAATATCACAGTATGTTGAAAAAATACGAAAAAGTAATGTTGTGTTTGAAATAACATGAAAGAAATCAAAGTAACGCCTCTAAAAAACATATAATTAGAAAAGTAATGTTAGTCATGTAAAGTTATCAAGACTGGTGTGTTTCATCGAAACAGTGTTAAAATCACAAACATGCCTTTTAGAGAGACATAAAGAAAACAAATTCCTTACAAATTAATGAATATTTTACCCGGTTAAAAAGGTTTGCATCCATTAAAGTAAACTAAAACTATCTTAGTAACACAATAAAAGAGAATAAAGCATTGATGTCAACAAAACTGGATTGCTCCAATGAAATAATAAATAAATAATTTCAAAAAATTGCTTTTAAAGAAAATGTATTCCGATAAAGTATTTTATTTTCAGAAATGTTTTAAGGTTTTGCATACATAAAAAGTGTATCTTACAGTTCCTTTGTGAGAGAATTACACACAAATCTGCAGAGTGTCACTAACATTTTTTGTGACTGACATTCTGTATGGGGGGTTCACACCTGAGCTGATGCAGGGGGAGAGCGTTGAAAAGGGGGTGAGTATGTTTGGCTCTCGGGGGGATGGGGTATTGATTCAGATTCTTAACGAAATCTTTACACATAAATCTGCCGAGTGTCTGTAAAAAGTCTTAAAATAAAAAACTTGCCTTTTAGAGTCAGAATCCTAACGAAATCTCCTCAAAAAGAGTACTTCATGGTAGTGGTCCGCTTTTATACACAAAAGTGTATCTTTTCAGTAACTTTCTCAGAGAATTTAAGCATAAATCTGTCAAATGTTCAAAATAGCCTCAAAATCACAAACTGCCATTAAGAGTCAGATGATTTACGGAATCTAATAAAACTTGTACTTTCATGGTAGTGGTAGCTTTTAAAAAGAAAAGTGTATCTTTCAGTAACTTTTTGAGAGAGTTAAGCATAAATCTGTCAAATGTTCAAAACAGCCTTGTTTCACTGACATAGCCTCAAAATCACAAACTGCCATTAAGAGTCAGATTCTTAACGAAATCTACGGACACACAGTCTACTTCATCATCCACTTTTCAGCTTTTAAATACAAAAGTGTATATGCTTGACGAAATCTACTAAAACAAAGTACTTTCATGGTAGTGGTTAGCTTTTATACACAATAGTGTATCTTTCAGTAACTTTCTCAGAGAATTTAAGCATAAATCTGTCAAATGTTCAAAACAGCCTTGTTTCACTGACATAGCCTCAAAATCACAAACTGCCATTAAGAGTCAGAATCTTAAAGAAATCTACGGACACAAAGTCTACTTCATTATCTACTTCTCAGTTTTTAAACACAAAAGTGTATCTTTCAGTAACATTCTCAGAGAATTAAGCATACATCTGTCAAATGTTCAAAACAGCCTTGTTTCACTGAAATAGCCTCAGAATCACAAACTGCCCTTAAGAGTCAGATGCCTTACGGAATCTAATAAAACGGAGTACTTTCATGGTAGTGGTCAGCTTTTAAAAAGAAAAGTATATCTTTCAGTAACTTTTTGAGAGAGTTAAGCATAAATCTTTCAAATCTTTCAAAACAGCCTTGTTTCACTGACATAGCCTCTAAAATCACAAACTGCCATTAAGAGTCATAATCTTAACGAAATCTACGGACACAAAGTCTACTTCATTATCTACTTTTCAGCTTTTTAAACACAAAAGTGTATCTTTCAGTAACTTTCTCAGAGAATTTAAGCATAAATCTGTCAAATGTTTCAAAACAGCCTTGTTTTACTGACATAGCCAAACAAATCACAAATTGCCATTACGAGTCAGATGCTTGACGAAATCTACTAATACAAAGTACTTTCATGGTAGTGGTCAGCTTTTAAAAAGAAAAGTGTATCTTTCAGTAACTTTCTCAGAGAATTTAAGCATAAATCTGTCAAATGTTCAAAACAGCCTTGTTTTACTGACATAGCCAAACAAATCACAAATTGCCATTAAGAGTCAGATGCTTGACGAAATCTACTAATACAAAGTACTTTCATGGTAGTGGTCAGCTTTTAAAAAGAAAAGTGTATCTTTCAGTAACTTTCTCAGAGAATTTAATCATAAATCTGTCAAATGTTCAAAACAGCCTTGTTTCACTGACATAGCCTCAAAATCACAAACTGCCATTAAGAGTCAGATTCTTAATGAAATCTACGGACACAAAATCTACTTCATTATCTACTTTTCAGCTTTTGAATACAAAAGTGTATATGCTTGACGAAATCTACTAAAACAAAGTACTTCATGGTAGTGGTCAGCTTTTATACACAATAGTGTATCTTTCAGTAACTTTCTCAGAGAATGTAAGCATAAATCTGTCAAATGTTCAAAACAGCCTTGTTTCACTGAAATAGCCTCAAAATCACAAACTGCCCTTAAGAGTCAGATGCTTTACGGAATCTAATAAAACAGAGTACTTTCATGGTAGTAGTCAGCTTTTAAAAAGAAAAGTGTGTCTTTCAGTAACTTTTTGAGAGAGTTAAGCATAAATCTTTCAAATGTTTCAAAACAGCCTTGTTTCACTGACATAGCCTCTAAAATCACAAACTGCCATTAAGAGTCAGAATCTTAACGAGATCTACGGACACAAAGTCTACTTCATTATCTACTTTTCAGCTTTTAAATACAAAAGTGTATATGCTTGATGAAATCTACTAAAACAAGGTACTTCAGGGTGGTGGTCAGCTTTTATACAGAATAGTGTATCTTTCAGTAACTTTCTCAGAGAATTTAAGCATAAATCTGTCAAATGTTCAAAACAGCCTTGTTTCACTGACATAGCCTCAAAATCACAAACTGCCATTAAGAGTCAGATTATTAACGAAATCTACAGACACAAAGTCTACTTCATTATCTACTTTTCAGCTTTTGAATACAAAAGTTTATATGCTTGACGAAATCTACTAAAACAAAGTACTTCATGGTAGTGGTCAGCTTGTATACACAACAGTGTATCTTTCAGTAACTTTCTCAGAGAATTTAAGCATAAATCTGTCAAATGTTCAAAACAGCCTTGTTTCACTGAAATAGCCTCAAAATCACAAACTGCCCTTAAGAGTCAGATGCTTTACAGAATCTAATAAAACAGAGTACTTTCATGGTAGTGGTCAGCTTTTAAAAAGAAAAGTGTATCTTTCAGTAACTTTTTGAGAGAGTTAAGCATAAATCTTTCAAATGTTTCAAAACAGCCTTGTTTCACTGACATAGCCTCTAAAATCACAAACTGCCATTAAGAGTCAGAATCTTAACGAAATCTACGGACACAACGTCTACTTCATTATCTACTTTTCAGCTTTTTAAACACAAAAGTGTATCTTTCAGTAACTTTCTCAGAGAATTTAAGCATAAATCTGTCAAATGTTTCAAAACAGCCTTGTTTTACTGACATAGCCTCAAAATCACAAATTGCCATTAAGAGTCAGATGCTTGACGAAATCTACTAATACAAAGTACTTCATGGTAGTGGTCAGCTTTTATACACAATAGTTTATCTTTCAGTAACTTTCTCAGAGAATTTAAGCATAAATCTGTCAAAGTTTCAAAACAGCCTTGTTTCACTGACATAGCCTCAAAATCACAAACTGCCATTAAGAGTCAGAATCTTAACGAAATCTACGGACACAAAGTCTACTTCATTATCTACTTTTCAGATTTTAAACACAAAAGTGTATCTTTCAGTAACTTTATCAGAGAATTTAAGCATAAATCTGTCATATGTTTCAAAACAGCCTTGTTTTACTGACATAGCCAAAAAAATCACAAATTGCCATTAAGAGTCAGATGCTTGACGAAATCTACTAATACAAAGTACTTTCATGGTAGTGGTCAGCTTTTAAAAAGAAAAGTGTATCTTTCAGTAACTTTTTGAGAGAGTTAAGCATACATCTTTCAAATGTGTCAAAACAGCCTTGTTTCACTGACATAGCTTCTAAAATCACAAACTGCCATTAAGAGTCAGAATCTTAACGAAATCTACGGACACAAAGTCTACTTCATTATCTACTTTTCAGCTTTTTAAACACAAAAGTGTATCTTTCAGTAACTTTAACAGAGAATTTAAGCATAAATCTGTCAAATGTTCAAAACAGCCTTGTTTCACTGACATAGCCTCAAAATCACAAACTGCCATTAAGACAGTGGTTCTCAAACTTTTTCTGTCATTCCCCACTTTGAACAGGTGGGCCTTTTCAAGCCCCACCTGTTCCTCATCGCTCCAATAAAATGGTAGGCCAAGCTTAAAATTGTCAAATGTATCATTCTATAACAGGGGTCTCCAACCTTTTTTAGGATGAGGGCTACTTTCAAAAAATAAAACAAGTCGTGAGCTACTTTAACTCCTCTTTTTTTGCAGTGTATATATTTAGCACATTTTAACATTATTATATGCTACCTTTAACCTTTGAGTGCTGTTTGGGTCTGTGGGACCCGTTTTCAGTGTTTACTAAAATAAAATGTATGCAATTTAATTATTTTAACCTGCTTTATTTGGTGGTGGACGTCACATCCTCGAGGGTCCGGGGGCATGCACCCCCAGGAAGATTTTTTTTAAATGTTGAAATTAAATGCATCAATCTGGTGCACTTTGAGCTAGGGCTGCTCAATTAAATCGTATTTTAATCGCAATTACGATTTTATTTATTTTTTAAATAGGTTTTTCAGTTGAATTATACTTAAAGTTCAGGGTAATCAACTATTAAAAACATACTTTTCAAATTATTTTCTTCAATAAATTGATGTTTTTCAAAGTAAATGGTTAATCGTTTTTAATAATCGTGATATCAATTATAGACCCAAATAATCGAGATTATGATTTTTGCCATAATCGAGCAGCCCTACTTTGAGCCCAACATGAATTTATGGATACAGTTCTCAACACTCAGATGAAAGGGAGCTGTATACTGTTCAATAATCCAAACATCTTTAGAATATGATCACAACAAATCATTTAAACTTGTTTATTCTTATCTTATGTTACCTAGTTAGCATTCTTTCTTTTTATTTATGCATATTTGACTAATCACTCCCCTTTTAAACTTTTTACTGTCCTATAGTACACATTGGAATGATTTCTTACTTTATTTTGTACAACTTTATTAAATAGATAAAGGTGTGCTCTCTCTCTTGCTCTCTCGCTCTCTCTCTCTCTCTCGCTCCACATTGCTTTTCTTCCCGACTGCAACGCTGTTGTGTGTGTCTGTGAGAGTGGTTCACATGTGTGTATTAGAGATTTTTACCAGTGGCAAGCCTGTCTCTGAGGGCCTAAGATATTCTACAAAATAATATTTAAAAACATTAAAACAAATTATATTTTTCTTTATATATTTTTTTTAAATATGTTTTTAGTAATATTTATCATTAGTTTTACCAAAAATAACTTGATTAAATTGTATTTAAAATAACATTTCCAAAGAAATAAATCCTTTGAATCTGCCTATTCAGTTTATGTTTGAATGTGAAGGGTTAAATGAAAGAAGCTCCTCTCTGCGAGTCTGTGAAGACAAGAGCTGATTGGACGTCCAGCTATGATTTCACAGAGGGCCAGCTATAGTGACTGAACGAGAGTAATGTCAAATGACAGTACAATTGACCAATCATATCTTCCCTCTAAATGGGTGGGCTTTATTATCGCGGACTTTATGACAAGTTCCGCCCGCTGTGAAACGTTTCTTGTTTCCATAGCAACAACAACTGTCAACAGCGTAAACTCGCCTTCAAAATAAAAGCATGCCAAATTACACTTAAGACATACAACTGCAACAAAAGTAACAAACACAATGCAATATCCTTTTCAATTTCAAAGAACACAAATTGGGTTATCTAAAGGTGTTGTTTTGTATGGTAGAGGGTCGCTTTTCATTGATGCGTTTTGCACCGCGGGCGGTACGTTGTTTTGATATTCCACCAGTGTATAAATAATAAATAAATGTGAAAAAAAATTGTTACAAAAATTCAGATTTTTTTTAAATAATTTTTTTTTTTCGCGACCCACCTATCACATCTCTGCGCCCCACAGTTTGAGAAACGCTGCATTAAGAGTCAGATTCTTAACGAAATCTACGGACACAAAGTCTACTTCATTATCTACTTTTCAGCTTTTGAATACAAAAGTGTATATGCTTGACGAAATCTACTAAAACAAAGTACTTCATGGTAGTGGTCAGCTTTTAAAAAGAAAAGTGTATCTTTCAGTAACCTTTTGAGAGAGTTAAGCATAAATCTTTCAAATGTTTCAAAACAGCCTTGTTTCACTGACATAGCCTCTAAAATCACAAACTGCCATTAAGAGTCAGAATCTTAACGAAATCTAAGGACACAAAGTCTACTTCATTATCTACTTTTCAGCTTTTTAAACACAAAGTGTATCTTTCAGTAACTTTCTCAGAGAATTTAAGCATACATCTGTCAAATGTTTCAAAACAGCCTTGTTTTACTGACATAGCCTCAAAATCACAAATTGCCATTAAGAGTCAGATGCTTGACGAAATCGACTAAAACAAAGTACTTCATGGTAGTGGTCAGCTTTTATACACAATAGTGTATCTTTCAGTAACTTTCTCAGAGAATTTAAGCATAAATCTGTCAAATGTTCAAAACAGCCTTGTTTCACTGAAATAGCCTCAAAATCACAAACTGCCCTTAAGAGTCAGATGCTTTACGGAATCTAATCAAACAGAGTACTTTCATGGAAGTGGTCAGCTTTTAAAAAGAAAAGTGTATCTTTCAGTAACTTTCTCAGAGAATTTAAGCATACATCTAATGTTCAAAACAGCCTTGTTTCACTGACATAGCCTCAAAATCACAAACTGCCATTAAGAGTCAGATGCTTTACGAAATCTAATAAAACACAGTACTTTCATGGTAGTGGTCAGCTTTTAAAAAGAAAAGTGTATCTTTCAGTAACTTTCTCAGAGAATTTAAGCATAAATCTGTCAAATGTTTCAAAACAGCCTTGTTTCACTGAAATAGCCTCAAAATCACAAACTGCCATTAAGAGTCAGATGCTTTACGAAATCTACGGTAAAAAGTCTACTTCATTATCTACTTTTCAGCTTTTAAATACAAAAGTGTATATGCTTGATGAAATCTACTAAAACAAGGTACTTCAGGGTGGTGGTCAGCTTTTATACAGAATAGTGTATCTTTCAGTAACTTTCTCAGAGAATTTAAGCATAAATCTGTCAAATGTTCAAAACAGCCTTGTTTCACTGACATAGCCTCAAAATCACAAACTGCCATTAAGAGTCAGATTATTAACGAAATCTACAGACACAAAGTCTACTTCATTATCTACTTTTCAGCTTTTGAATACAAAAGTTTATATGCTTGACGAAATCTACTAAAACAAAGTACTTCATGGTAGTGGTCAGCTTGTATACACGACAGTGTATCTTTCAGTAACTTTCTCAGAGAATTTAAGCATAAATCTGTCAAATGTTCAAAACAGCCTTGTTTCACTGAAATAGCCTCAAAATCACAAACTGCCCTTAAGAGTCAGATGCTTTACAGAATCTAATAAAACAGAGTACTTTCATGGTAGTGGTCAGCTTTTAAAAAGAAAAGTGTATCTTTCAGTAACTTTTTGAGAGAGTTAAGCATAAATCTTTCAAATGTTTCAAAACAGCCTTGTTTCACTGACATAGCCTCTAAAATCACAAACTGCCATTAAGAGTCAGAATCTTAACGAAATCTACGGACACAAAGTCTACTTCATTATCTACTTTTCAGCTTTTTAAACACAAAAGTGTATCTTTCAGTAACTTTCTCAGAGAATTTAAGCATAAATCTGTCAAATGTTTCAAAACAGCCTTGTTTTACTGACATAGCCTCAAAATCACAAATTGCCATTAAGAGTCAGATGCTTGACGAAATCTACTAATACAAAGTACTTTATGGTAGTGGTCAGCTTTTATACACAATAGTGTATCTTTCAATAACTTTCTCAGAGAATTTAAGCATAAATCTGTCAAATGTTCAAAACAGCCTTGTTTCACTGACATAGCCTCAAAATCACAAACTGCCATTAAGAGTCAGATGCTTAGCGAAATCTACGGACACAAAGTCTACTTCATTATCTACTTTTCAGCTTTTAAATACAAAAGTGTATATGCTTGACAAAATCTACTAAAACAAAGTACTTCAGGATAGTGGTCAGCTTTTATACACAATAGTGTATCTTTCAGTAACTTTCTCAGAGAATTTAAGCATAAATCTGTCAAATGTTCAAAACAGCCTTGTTTCACTGAAATAGCCTCAAAATCACAAACTGCCATTAAGAGTCAGAATCCTAACGAAATCTACTAAAACAGAGTACTTTCATAGTAGTGGTCAGCTTTTAAAAAGAAAAGTGTATCTTTTCGGTAACTTGTTGAGAGAATTAAGCATACATCTGTCAAATGTTCAAAACATCCTTGTTTCACTGAAATAGCCTCAAAATCACAAACTTCCATTAAGAGTCAGAATCTTAACGAAATCTACGGACACAAAGTCTTCTTCATTATTTACCTTTCAGCTTTTAAACACAAAAGTGTATATGCTTGACGAAATCTACTAAAACAAAGTACTTCATGGTAGTGGTCAGCTTTTAAAAAGAAAAGTGTTTCTGTCAGTAACTTTCTGAGAGAATTAAGCATCATTTTGTCAAATGTTCAAAGCAGTCTTGTTTTCACTGAAATAGCCTCAAAATCACAAACTGGCTGAAACTGTACAGTTAATTGGAGAAATTACAGCACAGAGTTTTCTACTACGACACAGATCGTATAATCTATGTGACAAGACAGGGGGAGACTCCACTGCCCATGGGGGTTTATCTGGGGGACCCCTAAAAGTTATGCCTACCAGACCAAAAATCAAAAATGTCTGAACCCCGCACTGCTGCTGCATTCGTTTCTTGACTGGCGCTCCTGACGGGTGGCGGTAAGTTGTCACAGGCTGATTAAACCCCATTCAAGTCGTCTCTTGCCATTTTACTTTTTTGAAAAGTGACTAGGTAAGTGGCATTTTCTGTCTTTTTTAATTTAGTTTGAGTGTATTTCTACTTCTTTCCACCCCCACTATCTGCTGGCGTCATAGCCATAAGGAAGGGGTGGAGAAAAGGGGGGAGGCTGGGAGGGGTGTAGTGGAAAATTTTATTATTATCATCCTTATTATTATCCTTATTATATCTTTCATATGTTTAAACCAAATGCTTCTTATTTCCTCTTGTTGTGCTTTTACCATTATTATTCTATTATATTCTCTTATGAGTTTCCCAGTCTCTGCAAGGCCACAGCTGTTTCAGCAGACTGGGAGACTCATACACAGTCAGACACATCACGAACTTCCCTGCTCTGAGAACCGTTATGCTATCTACTCAAGGCCACTGGGTGTCTCATAACAATCTCCCCGTGTGAACAGGGGAGTTATAATATTCCCACTCTTTCCTTATATAATCTCTGCTTTTTCATTGTCCTGCGCACTCTCGCGCAGACTATCTTATACTCTGTGCGACTTGTGACATTATTCAATCATTATATCGTGTATTTGAAGCTTCAAATAAATAACCAAAAGACAGCTTTTCTCGATTCACCATTTATTTGTTATGATCATTTGACTTGTACTCTCCAGCTGTGTTGGGCCCTAGATTTCCATAACAAATGGCGTTGTCGGCAGGATCTCTGTATGTTTGATCGGGGAAACCTCTGGACGCTGGTGGCTGCTAGCTCCGGGATCTTGGATCCTCCTCTACCCCGACATAAAACGTACGGGACGAGGGGACCAGCGCGAGGGGTGGAACCGATTGACTTCACGAGATCCAACGAACTCAAAGGGCTTTCAATACTCGGTGAGATGTGCAAAGTCTAAATTGTTTAAAGTTAAACGTAATTAAAACTCCATGACATCAGGAGAGGGACTGCTCGAAAACAGAGATATTTGGCATATCTAGCATCGACGGATGAAAAATAGTGTTTTGGTGACACGGAGTGTTTTGGTGACACTTTAATAGTGTTTTGGTGACACGGAGTGTTTTGGTGACACTTTAAAAGACTTTGCTATGGGGGCAAAGCAGGGGGGGGGGTATGTACAGCCTCCTGAGGGTCCGATAGTTGATGTCATGCGAGCAAAATATGGTGAAGAAAGTCTGTCTAAATTAAATATATGGACGGAAATGTTCGGATTTCCTAAGGGAGGTTCTTTGAGTAAATTAAAAATCAAAAACCTAAGGGATAAATTACAAGAGTGTGAAGATGGAATGAAGAAGAAGAGTAAAATTAAAGTAAAAGATTTAGAGAGACTGGACACTCATAGAAAGTGTTTAAAATACTGGGAGGATGAAGCAGAGTGCCGTGAAAGGCAATTGGCCGCGGCAATAAAAAAGATACAGGCTGAGGATAAGACTGAAAAGAAAGATAAAAAGTGTTTTGTGTTTCCTCCACAATATAAATCACATGCTTCCCTTTATCCTCTGGTTTCAGGCGTGCGGGACCCTCTCCCTCACCTAAGTTCCCCATTCCCCCCTTCCTCCCCCCGTCTGCTACCTGCTGTGGAGGCTCCTGGAGGGGCTGCTGCTGCTGGACCAGAGGTCAACATACCAGCCGCCGCTGGAGCAGCTGCGCAGCAAGACACACAGACAGGGAGCAGAGACGAAGAGAGACAGAGAAAAGAAAATGAAGAAGAAGAAGCAGGACTGAAAAAGATCCATGACAAGAGAGAGAAAAAGAAAAGAGACGCGAAGAAAGCTGAACTCTACAGAAAAGAACACCTCCAAAAAGGAATAACTACATTCCCCGCTTTCCCTGGCCAGCTGACCATGGTCCAGGCTATTACAACCACCTGGACCCAAAGTGATGGCCGGGGCAGACAAGGGGGTTTCCGAGGCCGGAGCAATAACTACAATCGCTGTTTTAACTGCGGACAGACGGGTCATCGGTTCGCTGAATGCCCACACGAGAAGAAGAAAAATAACCTTTGATCGGATAAATCGGACCACAACAAAGACAATTCTTCAAACTAACAGTCGAGGGAGGGAGTGGAGGAGGAAGGAATTCGGTCGGGGGAGACGGACCCCATGCCAAGCAGCATCTAACCAGGGAAGTGACACACACACACACGCATCATACATGCTATTGAGAAATTAGAAGAATTAGAGGACATGTCTGTAATTAAAAAGGGTACATATTTGAAATATGACAGTGAATGTTTGCGTTAAGAAATGTCCCACACATTTTCGGTTGATTCTGGGGCTACACATTCTGTGGTAAAAAAAGGGTAGATTTGCCTGAATGCAAATTTAGTGATAGATTTATTCATGTGCTGGGTTTATGAAAAGGAGAAGTTTCTGTACCACTTCAGAGTGGAGATAACGGTGTTGACAGTAATCCATTTCCCACATCAGTAAAAAACAGTTATTTTATCATCTGCCTGCCCAATACATTTACTGGGCAGAGATCTGGTTCTCCGGTTCGGCTTGGACCTCATTTTTCCACAAATGAGGGTCTTAAAGTCCGACAGCCATCTCCTACGATGGTTCAAAAAGTGTCATTTGATGATAAAGAACTGGTGAATGTGTATCAATGGGCTGCTGACATATCCTGATTTTCAGGAGTTGTTGCGTTTGACTGGTCAACGTGGTTTTCCACCTGCTGTGTGGAAACTTCTCATTTTGCATTGTACTGCTAACGTGGTTGAAAGATCCGTGAAAATGCTATGATGAGAGTTTTACTGTTAGAATGTGTGAATGATGAGCTCATGTTTAAAAATGTATTGGAATTCGCTGGGTAGCACTATCTCTGTTAGACTCACACACACACAAGACACAACCAGCTGTGTCAAATCCCAGGGGCGGTCCACACATTTCACTAGCCAGGGGGCCCCACTGATAGATGGAGGGATTTGGGTCCAATCGTTAAAGATTGGGAGTCAGTCACTGATTGGGCACCTACACACACAGAATATGTCATGTACTCTATGTCACGTGACGTGTATCAAAGGAAAATGTGCACGAACGTAGCCGTTCTGCGCACATTGCTGTTGGTTGAGGATAAGGTAATTCTCATATCTCTGAGCTTCCTGCCGCGCTTTCAGATGTGCCATACTCACTCTGGGCAGCTCACAGATATGACGTAGGGTTAATGTCCACGTTCACGTACCGTACTCATTGAAACGTGAAGCTGTTGATGGCCAGTGTTTACCTCTCTGCTTAAACAAGGGGTCATTATTCCGTGTAACGATTCCAGTGTTTCCTGTCAAAAAGATCAGAGACAAACCTCCTGACGAGTGGAGATTTGTCCAGGATTTACGATGTAAATGCAGCTGTGCATGCACGCTCGTCCGGAATTCTTATCTGATTATTTCCCAAGTTCCAGCCTCTGCAACATTTTTACTGCCATAGATGTCTCAAATGCATTTTTTCCAGTGTTCCGGTACACAAAGACAGTCAATTTTTGTTCACATTTGAATATAATGGTAAACCTTACACATTCACACGTTTGTGTTAAGACTAAATGTTAAAAAAGTCACTAAGCAACAGATGATGTCATTCTTGCGTATGTGTTCATAACACACGGCTGTTGTTATGCTTGCTGTGATGTTACCTTAGTCCGTTCTCTGCTTGTAATTATGCCGTTACAAGCTTCAAAGTTGTATTTATCATCTGAATTTGCCGAAACAAGTTTAATATTCTGAAAGCCAATACTTTGAAGATGTATAAGTGAGGTGTCTTGAGTAGTCAAAATTACCTACAAATCATTGTACACACGTGTACATATTATTCTATTTTTATGCAGCTCTGTGTGATTTTGTAGCTACAATTCAGACTAATACACTACCAGAAGTGGAATAAGTACTCAGATATTGTAGTGAAATTAGAAGTACTCAGATATTGTATTTGAGTAAAGGAATAAGTACTCAGATCTTGTACTTGAGTAAAAGTAGAAATACCAGAGTGTTACAGTAACAGTCCTGCATTCAAAATGTTCTTCAAGTAAAAGTAGAAAAGTATTATCAGAATATAGTGAAAGTAAAGACAGTAAAAGTAGTCATTGTGCAGATTGGTCCATTTCAGAATAATATATGTGATATGTTTTATAATGATTGATCATGAAAGTGTTCTCAAAGCTGGTGAAGGTGCAGCTAGTTTGAATGAATTTGTATTCTGCAGGGTAGCTTGTGGATTCACTCCAGGTGGAACTAAAGTCTGATTTAACACTTGATTATATTTCACATCATTCATCCACATCTGTGAAGTAACTAAAGGTATTAATACATGAAGTGAAGGAAAAGTACACCATGTACCTATGACTTATGTTCACTTCCAACCTAAAAGGACCTAAAAAATAGTAATCAATAATGTATTGAAAAGTTATTTGCTGATTGGTTTTTATATCGGCTCAGCCAGGTTATATGGGAGGCCCAGTCTACGTACACTCTAACAACAAATGCCTTGGCTTAACAAAGAAAATCAAGGCAATAGGTTGCATCGATGGTTATTGAGTTAAGACAACTTCTATTGAAATGTTGTTAAAGCAACAAAGTTATTTGGGTTAGGGGAGAAGGCTTTTCCTCTGCAATCAGAGATGTTTTCAATTACCACTCACTTAATAATTGGTAGCATAAACACACGTTTTTAAGTTGATTACTCCAAAAGTTCCAACTTGTTTTACCGTATGATTTAAATCTAATCTTAAATTGTATGTACTTAATTACCACATGTTGAACATGAACACATGTTTTTAAGTTGACAACTATTTATAAATTAAGTTGCTCCAAATAATATTGTATCAATAGGGTTTTTCTCTTAGCTTTTTCATGTTTTTGCCTTTAAAGAAAGAAATTAATTGATTCCACAACAAAAATATTAGGCAATTCATTTTTTTTTTTTTTTTAACTACAGGTGTTTATTTCAACACATGATGTTTCAAAAGGAGAGACTTCATTTAGTTTGAATATTGCCTGAAGACGGTTGACGTAATTTCCATTGTGTGCACACCTACTGTAGACCGGACTTAAAGACAGACAGGTTTTTATTGTTTGGACTTAAAAGACGTTCCTCTGACCAACGCTGACCTCATTTTGTATGTTGATGGGTCTGCCTCTTTTTTTTACCAAGGGGGCACTAATTTATTTGTTTTTTTTTTTTTTGTTGTGTTTTTTTTTTTGTTTTTGTTTTTTCTGTTGTTTCAGATTCTGCTGTACTCCGTTCTGGACCGCTTCCATGTCACCTCTCAGCACAGGCAGCAGAGCTCATCGCACTAACTGAAGCCTGCACGTTTGCAGAAGGCAAAACCGTGACTATTTACACTGACTCATGCTTTCGGGGTAGTACACAATTTTGGGGCTATTTGGAAGTGTAGACAATTTCTTAAATCTGATGGCAAACCAGTACTTAACCATGTGCTGGTTGCAGGCTTACTAGACGCCATTCTGCTCCCATCTGAGGTTGCAGTCTGTAAATGTGCCGCACACGCAAGCAGTACAGACCCAGTTTCCCTAGGAAATGCGTCTGCTGACTCAGCCGCAAAGGCAGCTGCCCTGATTCCTCTCGCACCTCACGCACACTCATTTGTTAAAATCCCTGTCTCCTCCTTTACTGACAAAATGTCATCACTGACTTCCATGAAGCAGCTAGCTACGCCAGTTGAGAAGGCTCAATGGAAGGCTGCTGGGGCTGTTTTTTGGGTTGGCCCAAATTCTAATCCATGTCTTCCCAGACATTTTTTCCCTCATTTCGCTAAATTGACACATGGGTGGGATCATGTGTCAAAAGGGGGGATGTTAGAGTCTATAAATCAGGAGTGGTTCACAAGGGGGTTCACAGTAACAGCTCAAAAGCACTGTGAAGAATGCTAATCTGCATTATGCAAAATTACAAACTAGCAAAATGCTGTGCAGACACAGGTCTGTCATGGACACAAGCTCTGCCCATTGTGCTGATGTACATGAGGATGCGGAAAAGAACACGGAGTCAACTCAGCCCATTTGAAATCCTATGCTAATCCAGATGGGACTCAAGGCTCCAGGATGTCCTCCTCCCTCCACAACTTTGTGTGAGGATGCTATGTTGTCATATTGTGTTAACCTATCATCCACTTTAGCGACTGCCACTGGTCCACTTCACCATCTCCAACCGGGCGACTTCGTGCTGGTTAAGGATTTCCAGAGAAAGAGCTGGAAATCCAATCGTTGGCAGGTCCAGGTGCTTCTGGTCACCCAGACAGCGGTCAAGGTCGCCGAGAGAGCTACATGGGTCCACGCCAGCCACTGCAAGGTCGTGGTCACAGGAAAGGAGAAACGATAGAAACAGATGACAACAAGTGACATGTCCAAGTCACCAACAGATGACAACAAGTGACATGTCCAAGTCACCAACAGATGACAACAAGTGATGTGTCCGAGTCACCAACAGATGACAACAAGTGACATGTCCAAGTCACCAACAGATGACAACAAGTGACATGTCCAAGTCACCAACAGATGACAACAAGTGACGTGTCCTAGTCACCACCAGCACCACACTTGCACTACATACACCAAAACACACTACACACAAGGTGTCACGAGCGAGTGCCAGCTGAGCGGTTCCATATGCTCTCTGGTTCCTCGTTTGTGTTATCAGTGTGCGAAGTCTGACGGTCCGTGTCACGAAATCGACCGAGAGAATACACTCACACACTCCATGGAACATTTCCCCCTCGTGATGAGGGCTCGCCTGGAGAGACGACAACGCAACCGTGAGCAATGTGAATGCTACTGGAGAGCCTGGACACTCATAGAATGGTTCCTCTGCATACTTGCCATGATAGTTGTGTTAGGACTAGTCCTATATTTTATGTATCCATTTCAGCACACAGCATGTCAGCCAAAATCGAGGTATCTAAGAGGTACATGGGGAAAGCAGGGCGAACCACATTTATTTTATTTTGGCGTCTGTATGTATGTATCCGGCGCCGACCCGTGTGGCACATTTTACATAGACATCGCGCCCAAAACTCAGACCCGGAAAAGCGTAAGCAACCTTTGACGCCACTGTTGACATCCATAGGTACATCTACATTTAATCTATACATAGGCGATAAGGACCATAGCAACATTGATGTGGGTCAGACCAGTAATGGGATCACCGGTAACGTCTGGTGGCACACTCTGATCATTCTTGCAGGCCGCAGGACAAAATGGGTCATGTTATGCATGCACTCTTTTCCCCCAGGACTCATCAATGTCCGTGCCAGTTCGTCCGCGCTCTCTGACCCAGGTTGAACACCTCTGCGCGTTTATGGCTCTGACAAAGCCCATCAAGGGTGAAGACAGCGTAACCGAGTGGCGTTATGCTAGGCAGCTTCCCCCACCATGCAGCAATCGGTCTAACTCCTCTTTGCGTGCATCCACGCTTGACACCACATACGCAAAGTACCAACCCGTCAGCCATGTGCACCCCAGTCATTTGAGAGGGATGAAACACAACCTCTGCATCCAGAGAGTTTACCACAAAACGTCTCTTACAACACCTTATCTTTCCCTAGGCACTACTACTGGTTGTACTCGCATCCTACGGAACACATGCGGTGACGGTGCTTACAAAATTTCGTATTGTCACATATCTGGTGCCCCTGAGAGAATCCTTTCTAACGTAGCATTCCCTGATGTTAAACATATTTCCCTCCAACTGGCCTGGCCCAGTGATGCTGGGTTTAGCGCGCCAGAAGATTACGTTTGGTTGTGCGGCAACAAGCTCTATCAAGTTCTGGCTCCCCTTTGGATAGGGACATGCACTCTAGTGGATTTGAATCCAGCAGTCACTGTACTCACGTCCTTAATGCACACGACACATCATTACCCAGAGTTCCAACACCCCGACCACCACAAGGTAAAAAGAGATATGACGTCCGCTGTCAGCTAAATTCATGGGTGGCCTCTTCCCATGGTGGGGTACAGCAAACAATGCCCATAAAATAGATACCTTACACGTCCGGCTAGAGAATCTGACTTATGAGACGACTCAAGGCTTCCAGGCTTTGACCCCATTCATAATAGCCTCTAGGAACATGCTCATGCAGCATCAATTCGCTCTTGACCTTTTGTTCGCCTCAAAGGGTGGCCTGTGTCATGTGATCGGTGACTCCTGTTGCACTTACATTCCCGACGCCACCAAGAACATCACTGACACCGTGCTGCATCTTAACAACCTGTTAGCTTTCGTTCAGTATACTACTATTCCATTACAAGACAATCCTTTGCGCCACAGTGAGATAGATCAGCTAGAATCAGAAGAGTCTGATTCCGATTCATCAATATAATCATGTGTGTATCTCCTCTTTTATGCTTACATTATATTGGAGTCTGTCCTCCACAAAAACAGCCAGTTTTCTATGATATATTTGTGATGTGTTTACTTAAACCAGCGATGGAGTGTATTCATTGATGTGTTATATCAGTCTATCCTATCATTTGTTTTTTCTATTGATCAAGTATGATCAAAAGGGGGGAATGTAGTGGAAAATTTTATTATTATCATCCTTATTATTATCCTTATTATATCTTTCATATGTTTAAACCAAATGCTTCTTATTTCCTCTTGTTGTGCTTTTACCATTATTATTCTATTATATTCTCTTATGAGTTTCCCAGTCTCTGCAAGGCCACAGCTGTTTCAGCAGACTGGGAGACTCATACACAGTCAGACACATCACGAACTTCCCTGCTCTGAGAACCGTTATGCTATCTACTCAAGGCCACTGGGTGTCTCATAACAATCTCCCCGTGTGAACAGGGGAGTTATAATATTCCCACTCTTTCCTTATATAATCTCTGCTTTTTCATTGTCCTGCGCACTCTCGCGCAGACTATCTTATACTCTGTGCGACTTGTGACATTATTCAATCATTATATCGTGTATTTGAAGCTTCAAATAAATAACCAAAAGACAGCTTTTCTCGATTCACCATTTATTTGTTATGATCATTTGACTTGTACTCTCCAGCTGTGTTGGGCCCTAGATTTCCATAACAGTAGACAGTCTCACGCATAACTTCAAAAGAGACACCTAGATTAACATCAAAGGCTTTCACCAGTGTCAAATCACACCTGCCTGTTATAACACCTCACATCAAAGGGGAAAACATCAAAGGCTAATTAGATTAGACAACAAAGGGCTCTGAGGGCACAGGGGCCAGACAACATAACTTCAAAAGAGTCTGCCTTAATCAACACATCAAAGAATTAGACAACAAAGGCACTACACAGGGGGGCTTTTCACACCTACCTGTGATAACACACATCAAAAGGATCTCGAACAATGGGAGGCGGGACTTAGCTCATTAACATGATTGTACCCAATCACATCAAAGGATCTCGCAATGGGGGCGGGACTTAGCTCATTTGCATAAGGAGGGAGAGGTGTGACCTGTCACATCACCTGTCACTTTTTTGACGAAAGGGGTATGGTTACTACTACTCTCTTCTCCTGGCTGTTCATGTGTGCTGTAAAACACCCCCATGAATCACATCAAATTGTAAATCAAGATGCGTTACTGCAAACGATAATCTTAGCTAACAATCTTCACACCTGCACCTTCCTCAGTCCTTTTGTTGTTGGTTTGACCAGCAGTGCATTGTGGGACTGGAAAAAGTGTACATTTAAGACTCAAATTGAGCCTTAGAATAGTTTGATTGTTTGGGGATTATATTGAATCTAGACGTTGAGAATTATAAAAAAAAAAGCTTTAAAAATATGTTAGGCTGTTTTGAGATTGACAAGAAATTAAGACAAACAAATATCCCAAATAGTCTAAATGTAACTGTTGTAAATATGCAGTGGTGTTTAGTTATAAATCATTTATTAGAATCACACAAATTCTGTGTTTTGTATTTAATAATTCTGTGTTCTTTATTTATTAAACGTTGAATACCTGACTGATATTAGTGGGCTGAACCTCCAGGATTCAGTCACTGTACACAGAAGATTATTTTTGTGGGGACTTCCCCCCTACATATCGTGTCCCTCACATTTTCCTCTTCCCTTTTTTGTGAATGTTCCACGTGAGAAAAGTTGGTGAGAGGGAAGAAAACAATTTAATAACTACTGATGTTGTTGTATATTGTCAGGTACGTTCTACATTTCCTCTTCCCTTTTTGTGAATGTGTTCCACGTGAGAGCAGTCATTGTGAGGGATGGCTAATTTAATACTGATGTGTTGTATATAGTCAGTGACTAAACGGAGATCGACTGTATGCTGGCTCGGATCTCATCCATCAACAACATCAAGATCAGAGAGACGGAGAATCACGATGGACGAGTTCAAACGGATTCAAATGTCTTTATTTCTCGTTCTGCTGCTTCAGTCTACAGGTAAGCATTCCTACAACAAGTACTGAATATGACATTTGAAAACACAACGGTCATTTATTCATCATGAATGTTACTTTATTACCTAACCTCCTTTTAACAAAGACAGAGAAGTTTTCTGTTTGTCTTCCAACGAGGGGAAGGCAACTTTTAGACACATCGTGAAACTTTTGTTGTATCTTAAATGAACATTTGTATTCCTCTGTATTCTTTATATTTCTCTCTTTCGTTTATTCAGGGGCTGCAATTGGACAGCGACCCCTCTCCCTCTCTGTCAGAGCTGGAGATGAAGCCACTTTGCCGTGTAACTATGTGATCCATGATCAGGATAAATGTAATGGTACTTCATGGTTCTTCACTGATCCAAGAATCGCAGTAGCGCTGGTTAGTGGTGGGCAGATTTTCAAAGAAGCCAAAGCTAAATCAGACAGACTGAGAGTTACAGAGAAATGTGCTCTGGTTATAAAGAAGGTCACAGAGGAGGATGCTGGAGGTTACATCTGCACAGATCAGTTCAGATTAGGAGAACAACAAGATTCAGGCTCTGGGGTTTATCTGTCTGTTGTTACCAGTGAGTATTTAAATCATAATGTTTCCAAACTCTATGGTTAGACGTATACACTGATTACAATGAAACCTTACAATAATTATGATTACAGGGATGACGTTTTTTGTATTATTGTTGTCTTTCTCTCTCAATATCTCCA
Organism: Pseudochaenichthys georgianus; assembly: GCF_902827115.2. Lineage (NCBI taxonomy): Eukaryota > Metazoa > Chordata > Actinopteri > Perciformes > Channichthyidae > Pseudochaenichthys > Pseudochaenichthys georgianus. The sequence goes on along the minus strand of NC_047526.1, from coordinate 34,938,697 downwards.
TCTTCAGTGACTGAGCATCAGGACAATGATGAGGTGACGTTATGCTGCTCTGTGGCGACATATGGACGGTGTAGACACAGAGCGAAGTGGCTGCTTCAGGGTCGAGATGTGGGTAAAGATCACAGATATATCACAGAAGAAGATCACAGAGAGATAAAGACATCACAGTCTTCCTGCTCTGCCTCTGTGACTTTTCTGAGTAACACAACAAGGTCTGAGTTGTTTACTTGCGAAGTAACTGATGTGTTCACAGGAGAAGTGCAGGTGTTTCCCTTCAGGCCTCAGTCCTCAGGTGAGAACATGTTGAGCCATTCAAAGTGACTTAATTAACTCATATATTTTTACTTATTTAATGATTTGAAGTTTTATTATTACATCACAATTTAAATTGCCCATAAGACAGTTTTCAAGTGAAACATGTGTTGATCTGTGTTCGTCTGTTCAGGTGAGGACACAGCAGCAGCAGCAACAGAGAGCGACTCCAGATCAGGTTCCCCTACGACAGCTTCTGTGATCACTGAATATTCAAGAGGTTGTTCTTAGTTTTCTTTATAGAAATTAGTTTAATTAACTTTTATAACGACACTAGTCTGAAATTAAAGTAAATGATTTATTTATTTATATATGAATATTGATTGATTACAAATCTTTCTCTTCAATCAAATACTTTTAATTGGTTTGTTTTAAGCTGCTTTTTTTTAAAAAAGGAAATACATTTCCACGAGAAATAACATCACATCTTTGCACTGATTTGCGTTCAACGTGATTACATTTAGTTAACGTTCAGCCTTCAGTCCTCTGGTGAGAACATGTTTAGCTACTAAAGATTTGTTGAGTTTTGTTAATCCGTTTCTCAAACACCTGAAAAACTGAATCATCAACAAAATGTACTTTTTTATTAAACTCTAAATGTTATGATTTGAATTCCTCTTCCAGGTTGGTGGTGGTGGATCATCATCGTTGTGATAGTGGATGTTGCAGCTCTCACAATAATCGCTGTGGCTGTCATCAGACGGAAGAGGACTCAAGGTGAGGACATTCACACATTGTACTTTACAAACAAGAAGCTTTTGATAAACCTGGATTTTAACTGTGGAAGATTACATTGATGCTCTTTTGCCTCTTCAGGACAGAAACCTCAGACGGATGAAAACATTGTAAGTTTTATGGATAAGAAGACAAACGTTTTGACAGTTGTTACGTCCCGTCCCTCTACCAAGCGGTAGTGGCTCGTGGGAAGACCCGCAACATAAAAACAACCACGCCAAACACAGAATTTAGTTATCGACGGGCATTTATTTTCAGCACAGCCGTAACTCACATGCATGCCTACCGGCAATAAGGAACCAAGTCTGGACAGAAGAGACAGAGAAAACACAGAGCACGTAACAACAACAGTAAACATTTGAATCAGATCAAACGTAAATAGAAAGAGATGAGGGGGACGGGGGGAGAGGATGAAGGGATAAGTTTTCAAATAATTGAGGGGTGGTTGAAGGGATGTAGGTATAATGAGTTTTAAAAGGATGAAGGGACAAAGGGAATTAGGGATGAAAGGTTTAAAGGGATGAGTGGATTTAGGGAAAGATGGATATAGGGAGGGAGGAAGGGTTGAGGGGATCAATGGATTACAGAGAGTAGGGTTGAATGTATGAAGGGATGAAGGGAAGGAGGGATGAAGAATCTAAGGCAGGGCTGTCAAACTCAATTTCTTCGCGGGCCACATCAGCATTATGGTTGCACTCAAAGTGCCGGTTGTAACTTTAAGACTATATATCAAAATACATATGTAAATATTTAATATATATAAAATAATGTATTATATTTATATTACATCATTGCCTCTGCATTGGATTATTATCGGACAGGGTAATAACTTCATAATTAACTACGTCTGAAAGCAGAAGTCTAGGGCAAATCATTGCAAGTCTCTTCACTGAGAATGTTACAAAATGATTTAAAAAAAAATCTAATTATGAGAAAAAGGCAAATTCTAAGAAAAAATTAATATTTTGAAGAAAATAAGTCAAATTCTGAGAAAAAAACTTGTTCTGAGAAAAAAAGGCAAATTCTGAGAAAAAAGTCAAATTTGAGATGCATTGTGGGATATGTAGTTTATGGGCAACGTGCTTCTGTAAATCGGCATGTAACCGTATAATATTCTTTGCAATCACTTGAGGGGCCGCATGAGATGAAGTCGCGGGCCGGATTTGGCCCCCGGGCCTTGAGTTTGACACCCCTGATCTAAGGGATGTATAAAGGGATGAAGGGTTGAAGGGATGTTTAAAGGGATGTCAGGAAGGAGGGATGTAGTGATGGACGGATGAATGGAAGAAGGGAAGTGGGCAATGAAGGATGAAGCGTTCAAGGGTTTTTGGGAGGAAGGGATGAACTGATGGTGCGTTCAGGGTCTGCTGACTAAACTGTGAACTGTGTTTACTTCCTTTGTAACCAACCCAGTGTTGTTGTTGTTTTCCTCAGGTGCGTTATGGTGTAGATGATGGTACAGTGAACTATGACAACATCAGACCTCCTGATGGAGTTTGAGCAACACTTCTCCCTCCATCAGACTCCACTGATCAACAACGTCTACATCCATCATCATGTTTCACTTCAGGAGTGGAAGATTAAACATCATTTTCAGTTATCTATTGTATAATTTATGACATTATGCAGCTGGATTTGAACTCAGTCTAACAGGAATTAGTTTTTAACGCTTGTTTACTTTCTCATATTATCTTCCAGCTGAAGGTTTCAGAGCTGATTTTAAGATGTATTGCTTGTTGTTGAAGCTACTGCAGATTTAGTTCGGTTTAATATTTCTGTGTGCAGAATAACTTATTTTAATCCACTTTCATTTAGCGTTGCTGTTAACATGACATATGTTTTCAGCATTCATTGAGTCTAATCTAATTGAGTCCTGATTTATATACTGTATATGTGCAAATAAAGACATGTTTATCTTAGACCTACACTGTGTTTTGTGATTCCTTCATGTACTAACTACTATTACTATGAATATCATGCCTTTACTTATAAAACAACCTCCCTCCTCTTCTCCACTTCTAGTGAGCCTTCCCTCTGTTGGGTATAAAAGCAAAGCAAAGAAATGCACCAAAAGTGACACGAGAATGCTCAGAAACATAACTCAGGTTACCCTTAGATGCCCTTAGAGTAACTGGACCCTACGCTCTTCCCTAAGTGGGTCAAACATGACCCGCATTAGAATAATATGTGTTTTTATGCCACTTTTGTCATTTTGGTTAAGAAAAATCACTTGTATAATATTTAGTATTATATTTTGGTTCACACTAGAAATATTTTATATTTTTCACTATTTATAATTTTAAAAAAAAAATGTACATTTTGAAAAAAAAACGAAATTCCATAGAAAATGTATGCGGGTCATTTTTTACCCACACTGAAAAAAAAGGCTGTTGGATTAACATGAATTTAATATGGAAACCGGTTGCACACATGAAAAACATGTGTAATCAAAACTATTCCATTATGTTAAAGACACACAACTATGTTATGTCAAAGAAACATGAAATTGTTATGTTAATGTTAATTATAAAACATTGCCCGTCTCCTCCCATCACTCTCCTCCTCTGCTGCTGAAACCCTGATTCATGCATTCATCACTTCACGACTCGACTACTGCAATAGCATCCTCTACGGCAGTGGTTCCCAAACTTGTTGTGCCCAAGGCACACCAAAGGACAAGTAAAAATCTCAAGGCACACCTATTGTGCAAAATAGCCCTTATAACACGTGTTATCACTCATATCATGTAAAATATCTGTAAATATGCATAATTATTGACTAATGCCAAATAAAATGTGACAAAGACAACTATATTACTCATAAAATATTTATTAACGAAATATTTCAGAAATTAATTTGAAACGTTATCAAATTAGGCTTCATCAAAGCAGCAACACACTCATTTAAACCAGACAGGTCACAACATTAAAAATGAGACAAAGGAAATTCAGCACAGAGAACTGTCAATGCAAAGAAGCTGCATTGTCCATGGTCCTGAACTACAAATTATAAATGTAACATTTCAGCAGAGATGGGGTCGTTACTAAAAAAAAGTAATATATTACATATTACATATTACTTTAAAAAAGTAATATATTACACTACTTCGTTACTTTACTCGTTACTTTACTCGTTACTTTACTCGCAGGGCCGGCCCGCCCCTCCCTGCAAGCAGATCACGCAGACTGCTAAAGTTTCAAATGTTCTCTTTAGTTCAGTTTCCATTGTCGCATAAGACTGATCCAGATCCTGAATGTTTTCCTATCTGACCATGGCTGTTCTCTGTCTCCTGCTATCTGTATATTTTGTGCAGTCTATCTCTGCTCACTCTGTTGCGTCGGCGTGTTCTCCTGCGTGTTGGCCATGTGTTGCACTGGAACCAGACACCGCAAAGACTTCAGCCGAGCACGTACGAACTGCGCATGCGTGAGTGGCAATAACTCTCTTACCAGCAGGTGGCGGTAGTGTGTATTCGTCATTCAAAACAGGCAACAACCGGAAGACAGAGAAGAAGAACAGACTGTGATATAAACAAACAACAAATAGCGTGTGCGGTAGCTCCACCTTAGCATGTGTTCTTTGCAGGTGCTTGTTGAGGTTTGACGTGGTGTTTACAGCAGTGGATAACAGCTTCTGGCCTGGACACAGTTTGCACCTCACCGTCACATTCCTGTCTATTCTTCGGATGAACTCAAAGTAATGGGCATACCTCCACCCCTCGAGTTATCGCTGACTCAGCCATGTTTATGCAGCACTGCACGTGGAGATGTGGACCGCAAGTCGCGCAGATTACGTACATATAAACCTACAAAGTACTGATATAGTAAATTACATTTTTTTTATTTTTGTGTAGTTGTATATTGCAATAATAACGTATGGTTGTCACAAAATCCCACGGCACACCCGGACTTGCCTCACGGCACACCAGTGTGCCGCGGCACACCGTTTGGGAACCACTGCTCTACGGCATACCATCCAACCTAATCAATAAACTCCAACATATCCAGAACTCTGCTGCCCGCCTCCTCACCCACACCCGCTCCCGAGACCACATCACTTCCGTCCTCCAGAACCTCCACTGGCTCCCCGTCCGTCAAATAATGAACTTCAAAGTCCTCCTCATTACTCACAAAACCCTCAACAATCAGGCCCCCCCCTACCTCACAGACCTGCTGCACCACCACGCCCCTTCCCGCACTTCAGTTTAGGGGGGTAGTTCAGGTTCATTGCATACATTAGTCCAAACAGCATGGTAGCAGCTAATGCAATGTTGTCCACATAAGTTAGTACCTGTTGGCCTTCCAGGACAATCTGTCCTCTGGTCTCCTCTGTCCTCTGGTCTCCTCTGTCCTCTGGTCTCCTCTGTCCTCCTCTGTCCTCTGGTCTCACCTGTCCTCTGGTCTCATGGTGGAATTGTGTTTGACAACATAAAGGCCCACTGTAATCCCCTCAATGGACCGCAGAATGACATCTTCATCTTCTGCCTGCAGAGTGCACTGTCACAAAAGGAACAGAGTGAGATCTAACAAATCAATACTTATATATACCCATTACTAAATCCCTGTGTTTTACAAGTACATTTGGTGAGATTTCAGAACTTTTAAGCCTCCTTGTTATCTGATATACTCCTTTCTGACCTGATAAAAAATGTTTAATTTCCTATATCCGTTTTAAATTAAAAGCCCTCTAGCTTTTCAGTGTAGTCTGGCTATTAAACAAAAAACAGGGATGTTCACATACTTTAGCCTATATACTATGTGGTGTTTCAATAAATACATATTTTAAAGCCCAAAAAAAAAATCAAAAGGTCAAATATTACTTCTACTGACCACAAACTCTCTCATTGAGGTACACACACAGCCCCTTGAGAAGACATTCCCTCCCTAAATCGACATCATCAACCTAAGTGAAGGGGAATAAGAAAATAACATTTCTATTTTTCTCAATGAAATGTGTCCACTATTGACTCGATGTATAATTTCCTTAAAATGAATTCTTACTTGAGTCATGTTTGACATAATACAGTTCAGACGCTGGCCTATCTGTCCTCCTCTCTTCTCAAAAATCTTCAGAAGTTTGTCGGATAGCACATCCAGCTGAGAGAGAACTCTTGATTGGAGGGGCAGGGTTGTTATGCGCTTAAACTCCACATTTATCAAAGAAAAGAAAATATCACAGTCATAAAAATCATGAAATCATTTCCTAATGATGTTATGATTGTAGTTGTGTGCTTTCCTCAAAACGATGCAGAGAAACTAGTCCATGCATTTCTTACTTCAAGGCCAGCTTATTGTAACTCTTTATTATCAGGGTGTACCAAAAAGTCCGTTAAGTTGCTTCAGCTGATTCGAAATGTATTGACCAGAGCACGGAGAAGGGACCACATTATTCCTGTTTTGGCTCCATAGTGAGAATAACTTTTTATATCAAGTACGAACAACCAGGTTAGACTACATTACATTTCATTTAGTTTACGTTTTTTTCCAAAGCAACTTAAAACAAGTATTACTGTAATATAAGACTACATATAAGAAACACCCTTATAGCTTTTTCAACAAACAACACATTATCACTTTTGTGAAGGAGGCTTTATCGCAGAATGTTTGGCTTTTGCCTCTCACTTTCTGAATAACTTTTGTCTAATAAATCAGAAAATGTGTATATCCCTGCAATGTTTGCAGTATGTAAATGTTAAGAATAAATATTCAGAAATCGTCAGACTAATACCAGTCTTCAATTAGTTAAAGATGAAGTTTAAGTTAGTCAAGTAAATCACACACAACATTTGAATACTCACGATTTACTACAGAGCCTTTGGAACAATGTTCAAAGCAAGGCTGAGGTCAATCTTCTCCACACCAATCACCTATCACAGAAAAATATATTTGAAATTATTTCATTATTCACACACAAATAAAACAAAAATGTTCTGCTCCTTAAAGGCGACATTTACCATTTAATGATGTACCTTTAGGTTAATATGAGCTTGGGGTAGTAATACAAAAACTACAAGTGTACATTGAACATTTTAATGTCATGATATCCAAAACATGTTTTTTGAGTAATAGCTGCTATGTGAAATGATAAAAAAATTATATTACGAAGATACTTCAAGAAAACCACCTCACCGGGTCAAAAAAGATCCACTTATGGAAGCTTGGGGTAGTAATACAAAAACCACAATTTCTTAAAATATATAGAATGTACATTCAAAATTTGAATGGCATGATATCTAAAACATGTTTTTTGAGGAATAGCTGGAATATGAAATGACAAAGATACTCTAAGAAAACCACCTCACCGAGATAATTTTTCATATCGTGTCTCTCACGTTTTCCTCTTCCATTTTTTGTGAATGTTCCACATGAGAGGAAAAAAAACTATTTAATAACGACTGATTTTGTTTTATATTGTCAGGTACGTTCTACGTTTCCTCTTCCCTTTTTGTGAATGTGTTTCACGTGAGAGCAGTCAGTGTGAGGGATAACTAATTGAACACTAATTTGTTGTATATTGTCAGGTACGTTCTATGTTTCCTCTTCCCTTTTTGTGAATGTTCTATGTGAGAGCAGTCATTGTGAGGGATGACTAATTTAATAATGATTTGTTGTATATAAACTGACAAAAAAGGCTGTTGGATTCACATGATTTTAATATGGACATCGGTTGCACATATTAAAAACATGTGTACTCAAAACTATTCCATTATGTTAAAGACACACAACTATGTTATGTCAAAGAAACATGAAATTGTTATGTTCATTTGAATATTTCCTTTAATATTAGGTATATTCATTTACCCTATGTTTAACCAACATGACATTTTAATGTTCATTTTAGGCTTTTAATATACTCAGTATATTTCTTTACAGAGCCACATCAATGTTTTTGTTTAAACTACATGCTATAGTTTTCTGTTTAATCTACCTAGTGCTCAAGGGGTACATAAGATTATGTATTGATGTAAATAGAGGCATTTCGTACATTCTTCAACAGGATTCATCCTAATCTCTTACAGCATTTATCATAACATTTTAAAACAAATAGTCAATAAAGACAAACACATTTCTTTGAACAACATTCATGTATTTTTCTCAAAAAATAAAACAATATTAACAACCACCACACATCCAGTTGAGCTTTTGGTTTCTCCATCATGCAGCCCCAGGAGAATTAACAAATACATTGAAAATAAAGAAATAGAAGAAATAGAAAATGTTTGTGATGCATGTATATATACATTAGTGTGTTACAACACAGCAAGCACGCTTAAAGGAAACTATTCTCCCGACCAAAATAAAGGTTTATTGGGCCGGATGGCAAAGAAAGGCTTATTTTTGTAACTCATTCATAGTAAACAATTAACAGGAAATGTCAACGCCTAGCCGAAAAAAGGAAATGTTCTTGCAAATCCATTATTTAAATAGTAACCTGCTAATATGAAAGGGCACTTTAATGCAAAAAAAGCAATGGCATTGCTTTGGAAAAATACATGGAAGTATAAAAATGGCCTGGTTTCTCACCACATATGCACTAAATAAAGTATTACAAATAAAAACAAGAACTGACATTTTGAAGTTAGTACATTAGTACAATTAGTGCAATTAGTACATTCTGAAACACATAACAAGTGGTACATTCTGAAAACACATGACCCCAGGAAAAACACACATTTCTGAAACCTGCAAATCAAGCAAAAAGCATGAGCAAAGGAAGTGCAAGACAGTTGTATCGATGAAAGTCCAGTATGAATGCTGTAAAAGTGCACAATGGTCCATGGCAACAGCTCAATCAAATAGTTTGTTTTTAAACGCTTGGGCTTTATTGGAGAGCATGTTGCCGTCTAGCTCCATTAACATTTGCTGGAGCACTTCGAACGTGCACTTCAGTTTAGGGGGGTAGTTCAGGTTCATTGCATACATTAGTCCAAACAGCATGGTAGCAGCTAATGCAATGTTGTCCACATAAGTTAGTACCTGTTGGCCTTCCAGGACAATCTGTCCTCTGGTCTCATCTGTCCTCTGGTCTCCTCTGTCCTCTGGTCTCATGGTGGAATTGTGTTTGACAACATAAAGGCCCACTGTAATCCCCTCAATGGACCGCAGAATGACGTCTTCATCTTCTTCCTGCAGAGTGCACTGTCACAAAAGGAACAGAGTGAGATCTAACAAATCAATACATATATATACCCATCACTAAGTCCCTGTGTTTTACAAGTACATTTGGTCAGATTTCAGAACCTTTAAGCCTCCTTGTTATCTGATATACTCCTTTCTGAACTGATAAAAAATGTTTCATTTCCTGTATCCGTTTTAAATTAAAAGCCCTCTAGCTTTTCAGTGTAGTCTGGCTATTAAACAAAAAACAGGGATGTTCACATACTTTAGCCTATATACTATGTGGTGTTTCAATAAATACATATTTTAAAGCCCAAAAAAAAAATCAAAAGGTCAAATATTACTTCTACTGACCACAAACTCTCTCATTGAGGTACACACTCAGCCCCTTGAGAAGACATTCCCGCCCTAAATCGACATCATCAACCTAAGTGAAGGGGAATAAGAAAATAAAGAATCTATTTTGCTCAATGAAATGTGTCCACTATTGACTCGATGTATAATTTCCTTAAAATGAATTCTTAATTGAGTCATGTTTGACATAATACAGTTCAGACGCTGGCCTATCTGTCCTCCTCTCTTCTCAAAAATCTTCAGAAGTTTGTCGGATAGCACATCCAGCTGAGAGAGAACTCTTGATTGGAGGAGCAGGGTTGTTATGCGCTTAAACTCCGCATTTATCAAAGAAAAGAAAATATCACAGTCATAAAAATCATGAAATAATTTCATTTTCTTATGATGTTATGATTGTAGTTGTGTGCTTGCCTCAAAACGATGCAGAGAAACTAGTCCATGCATTTGTTACTTCAAGGCTAGCTTATTGTAACTCTTTATTATCAGGGTGTACCAAAAAGTCCGTTAAGTTGCTTCAGCTGATTCAAAATGTATTGACCAGAGCACGGAGAAGGGACCACATTATTCCTGTTTTGGCTCCATAGTGAGAATCACTTTTTATATCAAGTACGAACAACCAGGTTAGACTACATTACATTTAATTTAGTTCACGTTTTTTCCAAGCGACTTAAAATAAGTATTACTGTAATATAAGACCACATATAAGAAACACTCTTATAGCCATTTCAACAAACAACACATTATCACTTTTGTGAAAGAGGCTTTATCGCAGAATGTTTGGCTTTTGCCTCTCACTTTCTGAATAACTTTTGTCTAATAAATCAGAAAATGTGTATATCTCTGCAATGTTTGCAGTATGTAAATGTTAAGAATAAATATTCAGAAATTGTCAGACTAATACCAGTCTTCAATTAGTTTAAGAAGAAGTTTAAGTTAGTCAAGTAAATCACACACAACATTTGAATACTCACCATTTACTACAGAGCCTTTGGAACAATGTTCAAAGCAAGGCTGAGGTCAATCTTCTCCACACCAATTACCTATCACAGAAAAACATATTTGAAATTATTTCATTATTCACACACAAATAAAACAAAAATGTTCTGCTCCTTAAAAGCGACATTTACCATTTAATTATGTACCTTTAGGTTAATATGAACCGACTTCGGCCGAGATGGGCGCCTCCAGTGTAAAAAGCTACAGTAGCCTATACTAATGCAATGAGTACAACTTTGTACGGAGCCATGGAAGCTTGGGGTAGTAATACAAAAACTACAATTTCTTAAAGTGTACATTTAAAATTTGAATGTCATGATATCCAAAACATGTTTTTTGAGGAATAGCTGGAATATGAAATATTAAAAAAATTAAATTACAAAGATACTTCAAGAAAACCACCTCACCGGGTCAAAAAATATCCACTTATGGACGCTTGGGGTAGTAATACAAAAACCACAATTTCTTAAAATGTATAGAATGTACATTCAAAATTTGAATTGCATAATATCTAAAACATGTTTTTTGAGGAATAGGTGGAATATGAAATGACAAAGATACTCTAAGAAAACCACCTCACCGAAATTATTTTTCATATCGTGTCTCTCACGTTTTCCTCTTCCATTTTTTGTGAATGTTCCACATGAGAAGAGTTGGTGAGAGGGAAAAAAACTATTTAATAACGACTGATTTTGTTGTTCTCCTCAGGTGCGTTATGGTGTAGATGATGGTCAGGGTTGGGTTGTAACGGAATACATGTAACGGCGTTACGTAATCAGAATACAAAAATCAAGTAACTGTATTCAGCTCGCGTTACATTTGAAAAACGAGTAATCTGATTACAGTTACTTTCGTAAACCTGAAGTGAATACATTTTGGTACATCCGAATCATCACAGCCCACAAAACCTATTACCGCCGCAGAAGGACCAAAAAAGCGTTTGAAAAAAAATTGCGGGTCCGCTCGCTCAGTGAAACAATAACAACGAAACATGGAGGAACAAAAGTCTGCGTTTACATCGCGTGTGTGTATATAGGTGTGTGTGGTTAAAACACATCAGCCTGCGGTCGCTCTTTAGCCTTACTAATGATTATTTCTGAAGGTAAACACAGTGAAGGCGGTGCATGAAAGGCACTGTGAGATCGTCTTCTCAGAGGAGTAGCATGAAGCTGCAGCGTCGGAGACAGCACTTGTGGAACCGCACTTGTAGAACCTCACACACAGGTCCCGCGTCACGGCGGCACGTGACGGAGCACGTTCACATGAATGTGAACGTCAACGCAGAGAATGTGAGTAATGTGAAGTGCTTTTACAGTTTTATTTGTTTAACATTAATAACAATTCCGGTGTCTTGAAATGAAGTGTGATTAGCTAACATTAACTATGATAGTGTTAAGGCAATACAACAAACATCTGTTTGCTTATGATAGCTTCTAACCGTATTAAAGTCTCTAAAACAACTATTCGTTAGCTATAGCTTTCGGCAAAAGCATTACCAAAAGCATTAGCTTCGTTAGCATATTTGATCATTTGTTTAATGAAACTAGCGTGATTTTGGCAAGCCCAACTAGGTGTCATAGTTGAGTAATTGAATCACTAATTACAGTAAGAGTGTGAGTAATGTGAATCATGTTTTTTTTTAAAGTTAACAACTATTCTGTTGTATTGAAAAGCCATACAAGCAATAAGTGCTAAATGTAATCTGTTAGCCTATGATGACTCGCTGCAAAACCAACTGTTAACCATTTTGTTTATTTGTTTAATGAAACTGTATGTTATGGTTATGTTATTTGACAGAGGCTTTTATCCAAAGTGACTCACAAAAAACATAAAATAACCATAATTAACATTAGAATTTCAATACAAATAGTTACATAGTCAAGTTACATTACTTATTACATTTGTAACAGGGTAATTACTCATCTGTAACCTACTAAATTTAAAAAAGTAAACTTCCCAACCCTAATGATTAATTATAGTCAGCTAATTAATTAAACTTCAATGGATGACAAAAGCATGTCAATATGTCCACTACATTAAATCAGCAGTAGCCTAAGTTCTGTCTTCAGTGTAAATGCTTCTTTAATAGTCATTGTATTACAATTTGAATTCATTGTAAATAATCTTTACTGTGCTGACTGCCTGTTTACCAGACAGTGTCATCATTTTGACATGTTTTGTAATATTGCATGAGGTGTTTTAGTCAGTTATTGTTGAGATTATTAATGCATATCAATTGTGCTCCAATGCCTTAGCCTTTCCCTATGCAATACTTTAGATGACGTCTTGTTCTTATTGTTTCAAAGGCATGGCCAAAGGTTTGCCTTCTGGACTCTGGAGGCCAGAAGCTTGCTGGAGGGAACCCTTCAGCCAATATTCAGAGTGCCACGACAGGTTATCTCCCTCGAGAGGGAACAGCAGACCCCGCCTCACCCCCAGTGAAGAAACAGCAGACCCCGCAATAAAAATAAATAAAAATGTATAAAAATGTATTCTGAACTGAAATGCCTCTCGGTCAAACTGCTTGTTTATCTTTTGCAGGCTGGTGCATGAACACACTAACAGTTGTTTTTCAGTAATCTAGCACCTCTTCGAAGACACCTTTGATTTATTAATAATTATAATGAAACGAGAATTATGATACTGTAGAAGGAACAGTGTTTAACAGTGTTGTTTTCTTTTGAATAATAATGAAACGAGAATTATGATACTGTAGAAGGAACAGTGTTTAACAGTGTTGTTTTCTTTTGAATAATAATGAAACGAGAATTATGATACTGTAGAAGGAACAGTGTTTAACAGTGTTGTTTTCTTTTGAATAATAATGAAACGAGAATTATGATACTGTAGAAGGAACAGTGTTTAACAGTGTTGTTTTCTTTTGAATAATAATGAAACGAGAATTATAAACATACCCAAAACTAAATTAACAGTGTTGTTTAATATACATATAAAAGACTATATTTTTGAAATTCTCAACTAAATTAACAGAATATATATATAAACATTCATGTGAACGTGCGTTGGCCGTCACGTGCTCCGTCACCGTCACGTGCTCCGTCACGTGCCGCCGTCAAGCGGGACCCCGTCACGTGCTCCGTCACGTGACGCGGGACCTGTGTGTGCGATCGTGACGCGGGACCTGTGTGTGCGGTTCTGTAACTGCGGTTCTGTAACTGCTGTCTCCGACGCTGCAGCTTCATACTATTGTCTCAGAGGCGGAGTTAACCCTCCCGCTGCCTCCTGGCGCTGCAGAGATTTCATGAAGTGAAGGAGGTGTTGCTTCTCTAAAGCAGCTGCGGGCAGCAGATACTGAGAGAGTCACGGACATGAATTCATAGATCAAGGCAGACTGGTGCACACTCTCCTGTTTTGCCAATCCGGTGCTTAAAGAAATACAGCTCTACACCCCTGGCCGACATGTCCTTAACATGAAGTCCGAGTTCGACATTTTAATTCATGTCCTGCCAACACTGGCAGGACAGAAGGCGACACGCCCGTTCTAAGCCGTGTCCCTCACTCCTCACATCCCAAGCTGCATCCCCAAAACGTTTATTATGTTGTTACATCGTTTCAGATGTGATGTTTCAGTTGTGCTCTTGATAAGCCATTAAAACAGTAAAACACGTTCAGTTTCCTTTTGCTTTTTGTGTCTCCTGTTCACCAAAACATACCCAGGAAAAAGAAAGTAATCCAAAAGTAATCTAAAAGTAATCTGATTACGTTACTTTTTTAAGGCACGTAACTGTAACTGTATTCGGATTACTTTCAGAGCCATGTATTCAGTAATCAGTAACTGATTACATTTACAAAGTAACCCTCCCAACCCTGATGATGGTACAGTGAACTATGACGACATCAGACCTCGTGATGGAGTTTAAGCAACACTTCTGCCACCATCAGACTCCACTGATCAACAACGTCTACATCCATCTTCATGTTTCACTTCAGGAGTGGAAGATTAAACAATCATTTTCAGTTATCTATTGTATAATTTATGACATTACGCAGCTGGATTTGAACTCAGTCTAACAGGAATGAGTTTTTAACGCTTGTTTACTTTCTCATATTATCTTCCAGCTGAAGGTTTCAGAGCTGATTTTAAGATGTATTGCTTGTTGTTGAAGCTACTGCAGATTTAGTTCGGTTTAATATTTCTGTGTGCAGAATAACTTATTTTAATCCACTTTCATTTAGCGTTGCTGTTAACATAACATATGTTTTCAGCATTCATTGAGTCTAATCTAATTGAGTCCTGATTTATATACTGTATATGTGCAAATAAAGACATGTTTATCTTAGACCTACACTGTGTTCTGTGATTCCTTCATGTACTGCAGCATCTGATATTTAAGAAGTGTGTTACATTTGAAAATGGCAGAAAGTCTTGTTGCAATTTCCAGATATTAAAAGAGGTCCTTTGAGTTCCTCTGGTAATTATCAAATAGTAGCAGTTAAGTGAATACTGTTCAAACAATACCTGTGTTTGTGTTTTATATTGATTTATCTGTTTCATCCTTTCATAAATGTGAGGACTAAAATGGCGGTAGACAAAGGGCTGTTAAGGGTTTTATTGCTGTGGGGGAGCTGGAGCAAGACCCCACTGTGGTCTCTGGAATGTGGGGGGGGATGTGTGTATGTGTGGAGGCTGCAGAAATAGGAGACAGTGAGTGTCAGAGGTGTTTGTTTGAGATGACTGGAAAAGACGACCAGTTGTCCTTAAACTCCACCCCTTCCTGTATCATTGGTATGAAAGCCTATCCAGCTTTCTGTTCTGCCTCTCTCTTCTCGCGCCACTTGGACGGGAAGGTCGTGGCGGCCTGTAAACAGGGGCCAGGAGTGGGCCTACTCCTGACATTATGCATATGATATGATATGGTTTTGTATGGTAATGTATTGATTGTATTGCATTGTCTTATTACCATTAAAGTAGATTATTGTTATCGGTTAATTGTATGCTCTGGATTCCTTCCTGTAATATAACCAGCTTGTTTAGGGACGCGCGGAGATTTGAAAAAGCGGACTAGTTGTCCATTCATATCTCCATCAGTACTAACTACTATTACTATGAATATAATGCCTTTACTTATAAACAGTGGCGGTTCTAGACCAATTTGACTGGGGGGGCCACTGGGGGGCTAGTTATTTTCTGAGGGGGGCACAATAAATGCAGGACGAAAAAGAGAACTAGACAGTATGAAGTAATTGCGCATAAGAAAACAATGCAATACAGTTATTGGTATTTGTTTCAGTACACTTATTTATTTCAGATAGATCTTATAGTTATTACTGTTAGCTTCAGCTTAAGTTATAGTGCAATGTTTGCACTAACACCATATTTATATAAAAATAAAGGCAATGAACAGTTACATCTCTACTTTACATAAGGGTGTCTGCACAATCTCACATTACAGCAACAAAATCCTGCGGATTTTGGCAAACCGAGTACCAAATGTGGTACGAGTACCACATTTTAAAAAACTAAAAACTTGTCATTGTTAGGGGGGGCCACAGGGGGGTCAGAGGTCAGTGTTAGGGGGGCACTTCCCCCCCCCCCCCCCTAGAACCGCCCCTGCTTATAAAACAACCTCCCTCCTCTTCTCCACTTCTAGTGAGCCTTCCCTCTGTTGGGTATAAAAGCAAAGCAATGAAATGCACCAAAAGTGACACGAGAATGCTCAGAAACACAACTCAGGTTACCCTTAGATGCACCCTTAGATGCACCCTAATGGGTCAAACATGACCCGCATTAGAATAATATGTGTTTTTTTGTCATTTGGTTAAGAAAAATCACTTGTATAATATTTAGTATCATATGTTGGTTCACACTAGGAATATTTTATATTTAATTTTTCACTATTTAACATTTTCGACATTATTTTTAGATTTAAAAAAAAAAAAAACGAAATTCCATAGAAAATGCATGCGGGTTATTTTTGACCCACTTATGGCAGCTTGGGGTAGAAATACAAAAACTACAATTTCTTAAAGTGTACATTTCAAAATTGAATGGCATGATATCCAAAACATGTTTTTTGAGGAATAGCTGGAATATGAAATGATAAACATTTTTAATTTCAAAGATACTCTAAGAAAACCATGTCACCGCGTCAAAAAAGACCCACTTATGCATCTCAGGGTTATCTCTTCTCCTGGCTGTTCATGTGTGCTGTAAAACACCCCCATGAATCACGTCTAAATTGTAAATCAAGATGCGTTACTGCAAACGCTAATCTTAGCTAACAATCTTCACACCTGCACCTTCCTCAGTCCTTTTGTTGTTGGTTTGACCAGCAGTGCATTGTGGGACTGGAAACAGTGTACATTTAAGACTCAAATTGAGCCTTAGAATAGTTTGATTGTTTGGGGATTATATTGAATCTAGACGTTGAGAATTATAAAAAAAAGCTTTAAAAATATGTTAGTCTGTTTTGAGATTGACAAGAAATTAAGACAAACATATATCCCAAATAGTCTAAATGTAACAGTTGTAAATATGCAGTAGTGTTTAGTTATAAATCATTTAGTAGAATCACACAAATTCAGTTTTTTGTATTTAATAATTCTGTGTTCTTTATTTATTAAACGTTGAATACCTGACTGGTATTAGTGGGCTGGACCTCCAAAATGCAGTCACTGTACACAGAAGATTATTTTTGTGGGGACTTCCCTCCTACATATCGTGTCCCTCACGTTTTCCTCTTCCATTATTTTTAATGTTCCACGTGAGAAGAGTTTGTGAGAGGGAAGAAAACTATTTAATAACTACTGATGTTGTTGTATATTGTCAGGTACGTTCTACGTTTCCTCTTCCCTTTTTGTGAATGTGTGAGAGCAGTCATTGTGAGGGATAACTAATTGAACACTAATTTGTTGTATATTGTCAGGTACGTTCTACATTTCCTCTTCCCTTTTTGTGAATGTTCCACGTGAGAGCAGTCATTGTGAGGGATGACTAATTGAATACTGATGTGTTGTATATAGTCTGTGACTAAACGGAGATCGCCTCGACTGTATGCTGGCTCGGGTCTCATCCATCAACAACATCAACACAACGCAGACACCGCTAATTGACACCGGTTACATAGATTCACTTTGAGTAGGAGGCATCATCTTAACACAGGAAGCAGTTGCAGCATCTCTCAGCTAAAGCATTGTTTCAGGAACATTTCATCAACATTTCATCAGAACAAGAGATAGAGGAAGCTGAGAGGCGGAGAATCACGATGGATGAGTTCAAACGGATTCAAATGTCTTCATTTCTCGTTCTGCTGCTTCAGTTTACAGGTAAGGACTTCCGACAACATGTACTGAATATGACATTTAGAAACACAACGGTCATTTATTCATCACTTATGTTACTTTATTACCTAACCTCCTTTAAACAAAGACAGAGAAGTGGTCTGTCTGTCTTCCAACGAGGTAAAGGCAACTTTTAGACACATCGGAAACTTTTGTTGTATCTTAAATGAACATTATTATTTCTCTGTATTCTTTATATTTCTCTCTCGTTTATTCAGGGGCTGCAATTGGACAGGGTCTCCTCTTCCTCTCTGTCAGAGCTGGAGATGAAGCCACTTTGCCGTGTAACTATGTGATCCATGATCAGGATGAATGTAACAGTACTACCTGGATCTTCACTGATTCAGGAAAGAAAGTAGCAGTAGAGCTGGTTAAAGGTGGGCAGATTGGTAACCATGCTAAATCAGACAGACTGAGAGTTACAGAGAATTGTTCTCTGGTTATAAACAAGGTCACAGAGAAGGATGCTGGTTTTTACACCTGCAGACAGTTCAACAGATCAGGAGAACAAGAAGCTCCAGACTCTGGGGTTTATCTGTCTGTTGTTACCAGTGAGTATTCAAATCATAATGTTTCCAAACTCTATGGTTAGACGTATACACTGATTACAATGAAGCCTTACAATAATTATTATTACAGGGATGACGTTGTTTGTACTATTGTTGTCTTTTTTCTCACAATATCTCCATCTTCAGTGACTGAGCATCAGGACAATGATGAGGTTATGTTACACTGCTCTGTGACGACATATGGACGGTGTAGACACCCAGTGAAGTGGCTGCTTCCGGGTCAAGATGTGGATAAAGAAAACAGAGATTTAAAGACATCACAGTCTACCTGCTCTGCCTCTGTGACATTTCTGAGTTCTCTCTTTAGTTACACATCAAGGTTTAAGCTTTTCACTTGCGAAGTAACCGAATCCAAAACAGGAGAAGTGCAGGTGTTTCCCTTCAGGCCTCAGTCCTCAGCTGAGAACATGTTGAGCCATTCAAAGTGACTTAATTAACTCATATATTTTTACTTATTTAATGATTTGAAGTTGTATTATTACATCACAATATTAGTGCTGTCAAAATTATCGCGTTAACGGCGGTAATTAATTTTTTGAATTAATTGCGTTAAAATATTTAACGCATTTAACGCATGTGCAGAATGGCCCGCCCCATACGTGCCACCAGCGGCAGCGCCAGGGTATGGCTGGGGTAGGCTACACCCATACCAAGAAATGGCTTAGCCCCACCATGAAAAATGATGTTAAAGTAAGCCAAATAAAGTCTGCCAACTCGCGGAGTAAATTGCACAGACAGCAGTTAGTAAGATTGATTTCAGTAGCCACGGTTTTGAAAACTTTTGTCACGTAGTGATCGTCTTCTCAATAGAACATCTTTGATAACGGCGTGGTGTTGTTGCAGGAAGTCCCGACGCAGAATACTTTTGCTGTAGTACAGGGCAGAGCCATATCATAGTAATAATATGGCTCTGGTACAGGGGTGCACATAACTGGTACGCAGGTTATGGCGTAATCTGAAATGCGTACCGTCACTTGTGTCACAAAGCGCATTTGCGTACCGACGTACTTGTGAAGCTTTTCCAGAAGGCGGTTAGATCACCGGACGACAGAGTCGGTCTCCGTGTGCACAGACAGGCTGCTGTTAACGTCGGTCTGTACGACGGAACTGTGCCAAAACTACGCCAACCGGCTGCGGAGGGAGACTCCCCCCTTCGCTGGAGAACTGCGCTAAAACAGCTGATCACAACGTTCACACTGTGGTCACGAAGTACTCCACTAGCCCCCCCCCCCCCTCTGTCGACTTTCCTGAAGTACTCCACTAGCCCCCCCCCCCCCTCTGTCGACTTTCCTGAAGTACTCCACTAGCCCCCCCCCCCCCCCCCCTCTGTCGACTTTCCTGAAGTACTCCCCCGTTGATATAAATCAACACGTAATGAATTAAGACCCCACGGTTTGATGATTGATAGGTGTGTGGGTTGTCTTTCATTTTGACACGCAGAACAATGTTATAATAAACATACATACTGTATGTTAAATGGATACATCCGCCTGCTTTCATTTATCTTTCCATTCCCAACAATATACATAAATAAATGGCATATTTTGGACATAGTTCGAATGGTGATTAATCATGATTAATTAATTTTTAAGCTGTGATTAATCTGATTAAAAATTGTAATCGTTTGACAGCCCTACACAATATAAATTGCCCATAAGACAGTTTGCAAGTTAAAAATGTGTTGATCTTTGTTCATCTGTTCAGGTGAGGACACAGCAGCAGCAACAGCAGCAGCAGAGAGCGACTACAGATCAGGTTTTGTCACGATTATTATGTTATGTCACGTTTTTAGTTTTGTATGTCTAGGTTTGGGTTTATTTTGCTGTTCGGTTCTCCCTGTCATGTTTTCCTCCTTGGCCCTTTCTCATTTCTCTAACTCCCCTCCTCGACTCCCCTCCTTGACTCCCCTCCTCGACTCCTAGCCTCGAGACTTAGTCCCGCCCACAGGAGATGCGAGCGGAGGAGCCGAGGAGGGGAGCCGAGGAGAGAGGAGGGGAAGCAGCAGGCGGTTAGAGAAATGAGAACTCCTCTCCTCTGAGCAGTCATTTTAAAGAGACGTCCATTAATGATGACAGGAGGCACAGCAGCCCTCTGTCTGATGGACCAACCCAGTCTCATAAAAAAATGTGTAATAACTACGTTGGTCCACAACGTAGGACGTAGTATTTCTACAAAAACGCCTCTGAAATTGTAAGATGCCTACGTTTTTTTTCACCATTCATTCCAATGGCTGGCGTCTATGTCACGTGATCTTCACATTTCTCCCTGCACAAAAAAAAAGAATGGCCGACATTCGTTTTATTCTCGGTGAAAAATGCCTATTTAAAGTTACTTTGGCCATTAAAATGCGTTTTGATGTCATTTGATGCGAGAAATATGAGTTATTATTATCACTAATTCGGCTCACTTTTATATTTGATCCAATTGGTAGATAGGCTGTATTTACACCATAAAGGTGCACAGCTGATATAAAGGGACACCTAGTGGTTAAAGCATGTTATTGAATTTCATTATTTTTATTATTAGATATTAATAGGATCCCTATAAAGTATATTCATTACTCGTTATTCTCTACTAATAGTTAATTAAAGACTGTATATAATGACTATTTTGCACATCCCTTTCAAGATTTCAAGATTTTCTAAGGTTTATTGACATATCATATAGGCCTACACAACTATGGTGTAGTTATGCAATGAATGAAAAACTTGGGTCGCAGGTTCCTCAATAGTGCATTACAAGACATCTATCAATATGTGTGCATACCTCCAGCAATGTTAACTATGTTGAAGCACTTCTTCTAACTGATATTATACATAATGTATTATACTCTTATAAGATGTATGTAGATTTTTCATCTCCGGCCTTGTCAGGTATTGAACAATCAATAAATAAAGAACACAGAATTGTTGAATATAAAACCCAGAATTTGTGTGATTATACTAAATGATTTACAAATAAACACCACTGCATATTTAACTGTTACACATGCTGATGTAACGCAAATGTTCCAACTTGGGATCAATAAAGTATATCTTATCTTAAGCTGATCGATGGCTACTGCCATATTTGCAAAATGTGCCTCTGAACCTTGACAAGTGCATGTTTCAGGCTCATCAATTAATGTAATGTAATGTTATCACAGGGGTCACAAACATAAGACCAGCTGTTAAATAAAGCTCTTCTGACCTTAGCTGGCATGTGGGTATATATTAATGCTGCCCATAATGGGCACAAGCAATTTTCACCCATTTATTAATTATATGTTTTAAATGTGAGTGTTTCCTATCCCCTAAACCTCCAGGGATGTACACAGTTTAATACTGGCAACTTCTTATTATGGGAAATACGAAAACGTCTTTTAAAACTACAACTCCCAGTAGAGACGTGCCATAGAGAACATGTTGCGAAACACAATAGCCAGCATGTGTAGTTCTGGGGACGGGGTGGGGGAAGGGGGACGCGGTGGACCCATTCAAATCCAGTTTTGGACAGTCTGCCGTGGTTCCATCCCATTTCAAGTGCTGTTCGAGAATCGGTTTAACCCTCGGATTCTGGGTAGTGTAGTGTCTTCTGCCATCCTTTACTCCGAAAAAATATTTGTTTCTCCGAATCGAAGGGGAAAAATACAAAATTATTGCACACAATTTAAACCAATCAATGTTGTGTAATTAACAAGGATAATCTGGTGTTTTTTAGTCGATGAGTAGTGCAGATATCACTGTAAAATCAATCGACAGTAAGAGGAATACTTACTTCCGGGTGTACAATTCTCCGTTATCCAATGGGAATGGACGCTCCATTGCCTTTAAGGGCAGTCGACACAAACGAATGCCGTGCTTCCATGAGCGTCAAATCCCGACGCAGATGGGAATACATTGCAATCAGTTGAAAGCTATTTGCGTCCCTTTATGACGCTGAAGGAGCCTAGGAGCGTCACAATTGGACGCCACGGACACTGACCAAACGTCGCTCCTGGACGCTTAGGGAGTGAGTGTGTGTTGGTTTTGCGCCCGAACCCGGCTTTTATGTCAAAGGTGATCACAAGCTCGTTTAGATCGAGAGTGATACCTTTGGATGGCTTCTTTCCTCCTCCTCACACATCGGAGGAGGAAGCCACATCTCATCATCTGTCCTGTGCGCGCGCTGTCATGCTATATTGCACGCACGGCTGCTGTCGGCACAGGTGTATTTCTCCTCTGGGGTGGATCCCCGGAGAACATCAAAGCGCACTCCACCAGAGGATTTTCCTCCTCTACAGCGTTGCACGGAGGGATGACAATGGAAGACATTTACACTGCTGCATCTTGGTCTTCCCCCTGTTCTTTTATTTGAGGGATGTCTCCCATTCCTCTCTGACACTCAGTACTGAGTGTCCTGTCAGAGTGAGTAATGTCGGGGACTCAACTGCGTGTCCTCTCTGCTGCCTGTCGGCACTTAGAGAGCTGCCCTTTCCCCCCTCTTTGATCGTTTTAACAAGTGGGACTTTGGTCTCTACTTTTTATAAACGACAGGTAGCCTATTTAGCCTACCTTCTTTCCCGTATGGAGAATATTCATTTTTTAAATGCTATATTCCCTGGGAATGTGATGCTCCATTACGCATGGCGAAATGGACATGGGTTATTAACTGAGTAGGTGTGTTTTTGTGCTTCTGGTAACAGACGGACCAGTGGGGCGTAGACTACATCCTGCTTCGCCCTTAACCCAATAGCAATAGCCTTAGAGGGCGAAGCCTTATACGAAATAGGACTGGGGTTACGTACTGTAACCCAGCTTCTATGAGTATAGGCGCAGCCCTCTAAGGTTCGGGCCCCACTGGCTCTGCGAATAGCTGAAGAAAAGCTGTTTGTGTGGGAGCGGATTGTAGGGACTACTTCCTATTTATACGGAAGTGAGGCCGGAGGTGGGGCCCACGTCATAGGGGATGGATTAAGTCTGTCAGTGCTGCGCACGTGCAGAAGGATTACCCAATAGCGATAGCCTTAGAGGGCTGCGCCTATACTCATAGAAGCTGGGTTACAGTACGTAACCCCAGGTCTATTTGTCCAAGTTATATTATTATTATTATTATTATTATCCTTGAAATAAAGGTAGGATCAGTGTTATCTGCATTTGGGTCCTGCTTGCTTCACTCACCGTAACAGGTTTCCCTACGACAGCTTCTGTGATCACTGAAGATGCAACAGGTTATTCTTTGTTTTCTTTATGGAAATTAGTTTAATTAACTCACTTTTATAACGACACTAGTCTGAAATTAAAGTAAATGATTATTGATTTATATATTTATATTTGAATATTGATTGATTACAAATCTTTCTCTTAATCAAAGACTTTAAATTGGTTTGTCTTAAGCTGCTTTTTTAAAATGAGGAAATTAGGGCGTTAATGCGTTAATAACGCGTTAACGCAAAAACAAATTAACACCACTAATTATTTTAACGCGATCAATGCATGTGTATTTTTTTTCCTCGGCCGCCCCGTAGTTTCAGAGCGCATCGAGTTTAAAAT
Source organism: Pseudochaenichthys georgianus (assembly GCF_902827115.2). Lineage (NCBI taxonomy): Eukaryota > Metazoa > Chordata > Actinopteri > Perciformes > Channichthyidae > Pseudochaenichthys > Pseudochaenichthys georgianus. Next base: position 34,914,802 of record NC_047526.1, on the reverse strand, counting down.
ACCATCTACAAGCTGAGGCAGACCACACTTCCACGCTCACTGGCAGGCACCGACTGGCCATCTGGAGGACCGGGAGGGTGTGTGTATGTGTGGCACGAGCGAGCGAGAGAGAGACCTTACGTGCATTGTTGTTGTTAGCATCTGGTGCTAGCTAGCTGCGCTAACGGATATAAGGAGCTGTTTAAATGAAAACAGAGGAGCGACATTGCGCCACAACTGCGCCGAGCACTTGACTTGATGCAGGAAGCAGACAGCGGGACATTGTACGAAAAGTCAGCACACTCAGCTCAGGTAGTGCAACATGATTGCAGCGTCCAGGCAGCTCCCGTTCAAGCAGCATATGCCTTGAGTTGCACATAGCTCGCACGCGCGCACACACACACACACACACACACACCATTTGTATTGAATGAGAGAGGTTCCAGGTTGTTGTGTTTAATATTCATGAGGATATTTGTCATTGTTCAAATGATAATAAACATTTGCATAAAGCATATGTGTCCACTCATATGTTGATAAGAGTATTAAAAACTTGAAAAATATTCCTCTAAGGTACATTTAGAACAGATCAAAAATGTGCGATTAATTTACGATTAATCGCGATTAACTATTTTAATCGACTGACAGCCCTAGAGGAAATACATTTTCACGAGAGAAATAACATCACATCTTTGCACTGATTTGCGTTCAACATTTAGATAACGTTCAGCCTTCAGTCCTCAGGTGAGAACATGTTTATCAAATCAACTTTTATTTATAAAACACATTTAAAAGTGATTTTTGGTCGAGCCAAAGTGCTGTACATGTAATAAAAACACATTACTACGATCACAATAAAAGACAATAAATTACAACAGATAAAAAACAGGGAAAAGTCAGGAGTTGTGCTCCGCTCTGACTTGAAGGCCAGAGAGAAGAAGTGAGTCTTTAGTGAGGATTTAAAAGCCCCCAGGGTCTGGGCCGGCCTCACATGGAGGGGCAGAGTCTTCCAGAGCCTGGGGCCAGCTGCTGCGAAGGCTCGGTGCCCTCGGGGTTTGAGCCTGGTCTTGGGCACAACCAGCAGCAGCTGATCAGCCGACCTTAAAGCTCTGGCTGGGGTGTAGCGCTGGAGGAGTTCAGCTATATAGGCCGGAGCCAGCCCATTTAGGGCTTTGAAAACAAATGAAAGGATTTTAAAATCAATTCGGAACCGAATTCGCTTTAGCTACTAAAGATTTGTTGAGTTTTGTTAAAACACCTGGAAAACTGAATCATCAACAAAATGTACTTTTTTTATTAAATTCTAAATGTTATGATTTGAATTCCTCTTCCAGGGTGGTGGTGGTGGATCATCATCGTTGTGATCGTGGCTGTTGCAGCTCTCACAACAATCTATGTGGCTGATAAAAAAGGGTTTCCACTCGGGAAGATTACATTGAGGCTCTTTGACCTCTTCGGGACAGAGACCTCAGACGAATGAAAACATTGTAAGTGTTATGGATAAGAAGACAAACGTGTTGACAGTAAACATTTGAATCAGATCAAACTTAAATAGAAAGAGATGAGGGAGACGGGGAGAGAGGATGAAGGGAGACGTTTTCAAAGAATTGAGGGGTGGTTGAAGGGATGTAGGTATAATGAGGTTTAAAAGGATGAAGGGACAAAGGGAATTAGGGATGAAAGGTTTAAAGGGAGGAGTGGATTTAGGGAAATATGGATACAGGGAGGAAGGGTTGAAGGGATCAATGGATTACAGAGAGTAGGGATGAATGTATGAAGGGATGAAGGGAAGGAGGGATGAAGAATCTAAGGGATGTATAAAGGGATGAAGGGTTGAAGGGATGTTTAAAGGGATGTCAGGAAGGAGGGATGTAGTGATAGACGGATGAATGGAAGAAGGGAAGTGGGCAATGAAGGATGAAGCGTTCAAGGGTTTTTGGGAGGAAGGGATGAACTGATGGTGCGTTCAGGGTCTGCTGACTCAACTGTGAACTGTGTTTACTTCCTTTGTAACCAACTCAGTGTTGTTGTTGTTGTTGTTGTTGTTGTTGTTGTTGTTGTTGTTGTTTTCCTCAGGTGCGTTGTGATGTAGATGATGGTACAGTGAACTATGAAAACATCAGACCTGCTGATGGGGTTTGAGCAACACTTCTGCCTCCATCAGACTCCACTGATCAACAACGTCTACATCCATCATCATGTTTCACATCAGGAGTGGAAGATTAAACAATCATTCTGAATTACATATTATTTCATTTTAGTCTTGATCTAATAAACCACTGGATGTCACTATAAACAGCTTGTAACTCCTGTTTCCTTCCTTATATTGTCTTCCAGCTGAAGGTTCAGAGCTGATTTCAAGATGTACTGATTGATTTTGAACGACAGCTTGAGCTCATTTTAATATCTCTGTGTTCAGAATTATTGCTTTCATTCACTTTCATTGAGCTTTGCTTTGTGTTTTGATGTCCATTTGATTGAATGGATTTTCAGCCTTAATGTAGAAAGTAAGTTTTCTCTTTGTTATATCTGTTGACATCAGAATCTGCAAATAAAAAAAAATCCAACAATTGTGTTTGACTATTTTTGGAAATAGTCTAAAGTAACTTTGAGAAGTTGAAATTATACTTATGAGAGGAAGTAGAAGCGTCACTTCTCAGCTAACAAACTATTTTGGAAACATGTAATCAGAACAAGAGATAGAGGAAGCAGAGAGAAGCTTCTATTATCTTCCAGCTGAAAGTCTTTTTGAAGATGTAGCTTACTGATTGCTATTAGAGCTAAAGCAGCTTGAGCTCATTTGAATATCTATGTGTATAAAATCATTATTTTGATCCACTTTCATTTAGCTTAGCTGTTAACATGCGTTTTGATGTCCATGTGATTGAATGAGTTTTCAGCCTTAATGTAGAAAGTACGTTTTCTTGTTGTTATACCTGATACACAGTGGCGTTTTTATATGTACAAAAGTGGTGGGGCACAAAAAACGTAGATGTCTACATATAAGCTTCTGCAGTGAGGTTCATGGCTGGCGAGGCACTGGCACTGACTCTCAATCAAAATATAATATTATTTTCAAAAGCTTTTTTTGTCTGATGCTTCGATTAATTTTAAACAGGCAGTTCAACAGAAGGATACCCAACACATGTAATTTCATCATTTAAATATTGAATTGTTCTCTCTTAGTAAGATCCCATTTTCAATAAAATTGCAGTCTTACCTTGACTTGAAGATGAAGTCCATTTGCCTATCCTTCTGGACAAAAATCTCTATTACTTTTTTGTAAAAGTCCTCCTTATGTTCTTGTAGTTTCAAAAGTCTATCATAAATCTAATCTAATCAATAGATTTATGATTCGAAAATGATAAAAGTAGGATAGACATGTGGATATTATCCGGCTGAACAAAACGTGCATTTATCTAACAGCTACGTTTCCCACAGATCTTATTTGGAGCTATTTTCTAAAATCCTAAGGAGAAATCTCATTGCTTTTTTGTGGAGGGAAGCCATGCGCAGCTTACTTCCTGGTTTTAGGACCCGTCTCTCGTCTCCTCTTCACACACCACACTTTTCGCGGCACACGTACTTACAGCCAATCAGCTCTGAATGATGTGAGATGACGTATGGTGGGGATGGCAGCTCTATGCCCCTATGGTGACGGTCATTATTTTTTGCCACACACATTAAATAGGACTCTGAGCATGTGCAGTGTAGTTTTTACAGTCACCATTCACTTAGACAGTGAGAGGGAGGGGCAGGATCGGGTTTTGTCCCACATGGCTCTAACAGCTCAATAGGCACACACTGTAGACACTAATTAGAAGAACACAGACTAAAACAGCAATGAGACGAATCAGATGATTAAACATGATCTTAAAATATATTTTATATATTTTCTTATTTATTTTTTGTAATAATTATTTTTAATACTTTCTACTGACACTATCAGGGGCTGTGTGGGCTAAAATCCTTGATTATGCGATTAAACATGCGGGGGTTTTACGTGATTTTATGCGGTGAAATTGCGGGAAGTTGCGAAATATGCTAAAAAAGAAGGTTTTAATATTGGGCTGTCTTATTTATTCTCTCTCACACACAACCTGCCACTAACGTTAAACCCCTTTACCATTCAACTAAACACATTCAATGTTTATGTATTGTAAAAGCAATTGGGCTATTTTAATCACACTCTCTCTCACACACACACACACACACACACACTTCTCCGCCTCATTCTGTTTTCATTTACTCGTTAGTTATCTGACCAGCTTCAATCTTGTAGGCTTCTCACCTCGTTTCTTGTAGCCCTCGAAAGGGGTTTGGAGGTCGATGTCTCGGTGAACGTGAGTTGTTTGGCTTTCTTGTCCGCAGCAGCAGAAAGCATTTTCGAATGTTTGAATGAATCAAAGTGGGTCGTCTCCGTCGATGTTCTCTTATGCTCCAACACACAGTTGCATAGGGTGCAGAATAGTTTCCCCCCACTTTCGTGCAAGACATCGGGGTACTGCTTTGCCCGGTCTTTAGCAGAAATGTTCGTCGGTAAATGAGATGGATTAGATGTGTTCATCTTGGTGTTTTCTCTCTCGTGTGAGCTCCACACGTTCACTCTACGGTGTTGTTTACCTTCTGTGATGCGCAAGCTGATGACGTCGCATCATCATCATCACTTCACGTCGAGACGAGTTAACTTTTTTTTCCTCAACTTTGTGTGGAAAAATGCGGGGATTATGCTCCCTTTTAAAAATCTGCGTGACTTTGCTGATTATGCGGTAAATTATGCGATCTCAAAATCACGTTTTTCTGGAGGGTCTAGTTAATATTAATTCTACACTGTGTTCTGTGGTTCCTACTAACAGTAGGCTTGTTTGAGACGCGTTGCGGCTCGCCTCGAAAGTAGACGGCCATCATGCAACGCACTAGCAAGACGTAGATCGAAATTGCGCAGGTCTGCGCAGGTCTTGCTTGTCTCAAACAAGCCTAGTGTCTTTATCATGACCGCAAGGTCATGATAAAGACACTGTGGTTTTCACTGGACAGGATGGAGATTTAATTTGTAATCTGGAATTTGTAGACTAAGTGGCAAAAAGTGTTTTTTTTACATTTGTACTTTGTAGAGAAATGTAGACACAAGTTGGAAGGGAGCACAATAAACCTGACGAGTTTGAATTTGAGTTGATTATGAGTTTATTTTCAATTGATAATTAGCTCACAATAAGTTCACTTTAGTTACTCACACAACTTGACACAAGCCATGGGTTCAGGTCCGGACTTATAAGTCCGGACCTGAACCTGAACCTCTGGACTTGAGTCCGGAACTGAACCTGAATGTGAGTCCAGGTACGCAGCACTATCCGCTGGTATCTAATGTGCTTATATGGTTATGTTTTTTATATGAATGTTATTACAGTAAACCCACAGGAAGCGACATGCGCTCTTCTTGACTGAGTCTCTGCTGAGAGGCGAATTAACGAGAAATGTATATATAAGAAAAAAGAAGACGCAGCAACTTTGAGGAAGTGGCACATTTTTAATATTAGGAAGTACATTCAACATTTCTCTTTAAGAGGCAGCCGGTGTAGAGACTTACACGAATACAAGAGACACGATGGACGAGTTAAAACAGATTAAAAAGTCTTCACTTCTCATTCTGCTGCTTCAGTTTACAGGTAAGGATTCCTACAAAATGTATTTATTTAGAAACATTAAAAAAGGTAATTTAGTAATCATGAATGTTACTTTATTACCTAACCTCATTTTAACAAAGACAGAGAAGTGGTCTGTTTGTCTTCCAACGAGGGGAAGGCAACTTTTAGACCGGCCAGTTGTATTATTTGCCCCCTCACTTTGAGCATCATTCATCCATCAAAAAGTACACTAAATGTCACAATTATTAAATAACTTTAAATAATTATTTTCCCCAATACACGTTACTGTGGATCAGATATGTGGGCAGGCAGTCAAGCAACGTGTAAAAAAGCCTCAACCCAAAGTGAGCTTGTAGTCTTATGTTAGCATGTATGCTAGCTGTAAACACAGTCGGATGGGTGACCAAAACGTCCCCGTTTTCGGTGGCTGGTACCCGGTTGAAATCAAATGTTATATGTCAGTAAAAACAGAGTAACAGTGTTGTGCCTGTTTGTAGCATTAGCGTATTTCTTCTTCTTCTACTTCTACTACTTCTTCTTCTTCTTCTTCTTTTTTCTTTAATGGCGAATCGCTTCCACTTGGAGCATATATCGCCACCTACTGTTGATTTATTAAATGTTTATATTAAATCATTGTCCTCAGTCCAGTGTTTTTGAGGAACTTGAAGATCAGCTTGTTTACTTAATTTCTTGATTTACTTTCGTATATTGACTTGAAATCCATGTCCTTGATGTTATGTTGTTCCAGTGCAGTTTTCAGAATGAGTCTTTGTCTGTTATAATCCGGGCAGCTAAAACATACATGATGTAATACAATACGGTTGTACATCTAGTGACGGATTTTGGAACATTGATTCAATTTTTCTCATGGCAGTTAGACTCTAGAGACAAACCAGGGTACTTTATTCTTATTATTATCTGTGTCTGTCCATTTGGTGCAGTATTTGATCCAATATTACATTCGGATTATATATTAGTCACTTTCTTATGAAATGCCAGGTTTTAGGCCTTGATTTGAACCTTCAATCCTGAAAATAAAAATCAACCAGATTAACGTTTCTTTAATCCTGACTAGAGGTAAGTAAATCTGTATAGGAAGACGAGTTAAGGGATAGAGGAGAAAAGGTTATGGTATAATTACAGAGCCTGTCCATTTATAAATTGAGGAAATCAATGTTAGTCTGTTAACCAAAGTGCAACCATCTGATCATGTACTATCTGTTATTAAAGATCAGAGGAAAACAACAGAACGAGAGGGGTAAATCCGGAATAAAAATAAAGAAGCAAAGAGATTGGAGAGCAGTGAGAAGGAAAAAAGCTTGGTGTGTCAAATCATTACATTGCCAGTATTTTTCGTTATTGTGAAAAAAAATCGCCCCCTCGGATTTTTTCATTTCATCCTGGAGCCGGGCCTGTTTTAGACACATAGGAAACTTTTGTTGTATCTTAAATGACATTTTTTATTTCTCTGTATTCTTTATATTTCCCTCTCGTTTATTCAGGGGCTGCAATTGGACAGCGTGACCTCTACCTCTCTGTAAGAGTTGGAGATGAAGCCACTTTGCCGTGTAACAGTGTCAGACATGATCAGGGTGAATGTAATGGTACTACCTGGCTCTTCAGTGTTTCAAGAAGCACAGTGATGCTGGTTAAAGGTGGGCAGATTAGTAACCATGCTCATTCAGACACACTGAGACTTACGGATAAATGTTCTGTGGTTGTAAAGAAGGTCACAGAGGAGGATGTTGGTAGTTACACCTGCAGACAGTACAACAAAGCAGATCAACAGCAAGGTCGAGACTCTCTGGTTCTTCTGTCTGTTGTTACCAGTGAGTATTTCCATCATAATGTTTCCAAACTTTCTCTGTAGAGCAAAATACTAAAACATTACAATTATTATTATTACAGTGGTGAAGTTAATTATTATCTTTCTCTCACATATCTCCATCTTCAGTGACTGAGCATCAGGTCAACGATGAGGTGACGTTACGCTGCTCTGTGACGACACGTGTAGGTTGTAGACACACAGTGAAGTGGCTGCTTCAGGGTCGAGATGTGGATAAAGACAACAAGGATATAAAGACATCAGCGTCTGACTGCTCTGCTTCTGTGACATTTCCGACTTCTCATTATGGTTCCACACAAAGGTCTGAGTTGTTTACTTGTGAAGTAACAGCTGATGGTCACAACGTGCAGACCTTCAGGCCTCAGTCCTCAGGTGAGAACATTTGTGATCAGACTGTTTGAAGTCACTTCAACGTGATGTGAAAAATTACATAAAAGGGTGTTTATCTGATTTAATTAAGTTTAAACATTATGTCACAATATATGGTAAACATATTACTTCTGAAGAGTTGTGTTCATCTTTTTCAGATGGGGACGATCAAGCAGCAACAACAACAACAACAAATACATCAGGTCACATCAACAACCAAGGTACAAACTAGACAGTATGTAGAAGAAAACCCAGTAGTGGTGGCTTAAAGCCCAGCTCTGCTCCGCGCCGTCCGTTAGATGAGCCTGGTCAGATTAATAAGAAAAGGAGTTCAAAACACCGGCATAAAAGTTATAACAATAATCTGATTTTAATGGTAAAAAACACCAATACAAGTTTACAGAGTACTCTGGACCCCCCGCTCCACTGCCGTGCGATACAGGTATCGGGACCCGCCAGTCAGCAACAGGGGGCATCGTGCATGAATAAACAACAGTATATATGGACATATTTGGGGCGGAGAGTCACTGCTTATCTTCCACTGGACTCCACACCTTTAATTTCCCAAGGAAGGTTTCACACAAACTATTCTTTCCCAAACAATCAAACATTGTACACAGATATATTGGTGCTTGAGATTTGCCCCAGAAAGAACCTTGAAAAGAACCTGTGTGTGTGTTGGTGAGAGGAAGTGTATGTGTGTGTGTGTGTGTGTGTGTGTGTGTGTGTGTGTGTGTGTGTGTGTGTGTGTGTGTGTGTGTGTGTGTGTGTGTGTGTGTGTGTGTGTGTGTGTGCGTGCGTGCGTGTGTGTGTGTGTGTGTGTGTGTGTGTGTGTGTGTGTGTGCGTGCGTGCGTGCGTGCGTGCGTGCGTGTGTGTGTGTGTGTGTGTGTGTGTGTGTGTGTGTGTGTGTGTGTTGATATATGGGTCAGGGAGTGTATGTGTGTGTGTCAGGGTGAGAGGAAGTGTGTGTGTGTGTGTGTGTGTGTGTGTGTGTGTGTGTGTGTGTGTGTGTGTGTGTGTGTGTGTGTGTGTGTGTGTGTGTGTGTGTGTGTGTGTGTGTGTGTGTGTGTGTGTGTGTGTGTGTGTGTGTGTGTGTGTGTGTGTGTGTGTGTGTGTGTGTGTGTGTGTGTGTGTGTGTGTGTGTGTGTGTGTGTGTGTGTGTGTGTGTGTGTGTGTGTGTGTGTGTGTGTGTGTGTGTGTGTGTGTGTGTGTGTGTGTGTGTGTGTGTGTGTGTGTGTGTGTGTCAGGGCGTCTGGGTCATGGAGTGTAAGTAAGAAGGTTTATATATATAGGATGACTTTAAAACAGTCCCAAATAATACATGTTTACTTCAATACAGTTTAGAACAATATCTGTTTGCTTTAAGTATCAGCAATCTTAAACAAAACTACTCTATAGCACCTCAAATATTTCGTATGTTGTTGTGGCGCTTCACATCTCCTCTTTGAGCTGCGGTGGAAATATCTGGAGAGAATTATTAGTATTTGGTCCTTTAATTAAGTGTTTTTGGTTTATTTTGTTTTTAATTAATGTTTTTTGGATGCAGTTTTTGTCCCAAAAGTAACTTTGATTTGGTATAAAGTAACAAATACATGTTTTAACATCTTCATGTAATGTAAGTATCTCCGCTATTCACCTCACCTCCAATTTCGCCCATTTATTATCGTTTCAGTTTGGTGGTTGTACCTGGTTCTGGCTTTGGTTCTCGTAGCACTTCTAATAACCATTGTGGCTTTCATCACATGGAAGAAAATGAAAGGTGAGAGAACATATATGAAACTTTTTGTAAACAATAATTTCAAATGTAGAATGTGGAAATTAAAGTCAACCCCCTTTTGTTTGTGTTTTCAGGGACAGAAGCACGGGAAAGTGACAGTGATGTGAGTTCTCAAATATCATTTTCTATTTAAAGTTCAACATTGGCTTGCATTCGCTAAGGTAAAGGAAGTGATAAGGAGGAAAAGCACGAAGGGCTGTAAACTGATGTTTGGGATTTGCTTATTTAACATGAGCACCTTACATTACAGCCTCATAAATGAATACAGGACATCATAATCATCTTTTCCTGTAGTGTGTTATATAGGATTTAGTGCATATCAATGGTCTGCAAAGGCTAAAATCCCTGTGTTCCGTTCAGAGGGAGTTTTTTTCTGAACATCAGCAGGAGAGGACTCTTTAAAGTAGAGACACTACATACTGATATACACCTGAACATCAGCAGGAGAGGACTCTTTAAAGTAGAGACACTACATACTGATATACACCTGAACATCAGCAGGAGAGGACTCTTTAAAGTAGAGACACTACATACTGATATACACCTGAACATCAGCAGGAGAGGACTCTTTAAAGTAGAGACACTACATACTGATATACACCTGAACATCAGCAGGAGAGGACTCTTTAAAGTAGAGACACTACATACCGATATACACCTGAACATCAGCAGGAGAGGACTCTTTAAAGTAGAGACACTACATACCGATATACACCTGAACATCAGCAGGAGAGGACTCTTTAAAGTAGAGACACTACATACTGATATACACCTGAACATCAGCAGGAGAGGACTCTTTAAAGTAGAGACACTACATACTGATATCCACCTGAACATCAGCAGGAGAGGACTCTTTAAAGTAGAGACACTACATACTGATATACACCTGAACATCAGCAGGAGAGGACTCTTTAAAGTAGAGACACTACATACTGATATACACCTGAACATCAGCAGGAGAGGACTCTTTAAAGTAGAGACACTACATACTGATATACACCTGAACATCAGCAGGAGAGGACTCTTTAAAGTAGAGACACTACATACTGATATACACCTGAACATCAGCAGGAGAGGACTCTTTAAAGTAGAGACACTATATACTGATATACACCTGAACATCAGCAGGAGAGGACTCTTTAAAGTAGAGACACTACATACTGATATGCACCTGAACATCAGCAGGAGAGGACTCTTTAAAGTAGAGACACTACATACTGATATGCACCTGAACATCAGCAGGAGAGTACTCTTTAAAGTAGAGACACTACATACTGATATGCACCTGATCATCAGCAGGAGAGGACTCTTTAAAGTAGAGACACTACATACTGATATACACCTGATCATCAGCAGGAGAGGACTCTTTAAAGTAGAGACACTACATACTGATATACACCTGATCATCAGCAGGAGAGGACTCTTTAAAGTAGAGACACTACATACTGATATACACCTGAACATCAGCAGGAGAGGACTCTTTAAAGTAGAGACACTGCATACTGATATACACCTGAACATCAGCAGGAGAGGACTCTTTAAAGTAGAGACACTACATACTGATATACACCTGAACATCAGCAGGAGAGGACTCTTTAAAGGAATGGTCCACTCATTAGATAATTAATCAAAACTTCAGTATTTAGTGAAACATTATGTTGAAACCATACCCTGAAGAGATCAGCGATATTCCCCGGTAAATAATAAGCTCTTTTTTATCAAGACCTGTATATTCCGTCTGGCCCCCGCCATGTTTGCCATTTTCAGTAGTCACGTGATGGTCGTGACGTCATCCATGCGTTCACTTTGTCAACACACGGAAACATGGTGGAGTATTTCAGTTCGGACTCGTCAGCAGAGGAACAAGTTTTGACCAATGTGAAGAGATTGGATGGGGGAATTCAGCCATACATATCAGTATGACAATACGACACCCTCTGTCCTAAGACCCTCACATCGTACAAGGAAAAACTTCCGAAGAAAACCCACAGTTTAAAGGGAACATGGGAGAAACCTCAGGGAGAGCAACAGAGGAGGGATCCCTCTCCCAGGACGGACAGACGTGCAATAGATGCCGTGTGTAAATTGAAAAGATAATACATTTGCAACATAGGTAGTCCAAATGTTTGAAAATGCATGTGTGTATAATAGGAAGATGATATAAGATACTATATGTATGCATGTAGTACCACCCTTGCTAGCGATTCCCTCTCTAGTTTAGCATACTCAGCTTCGTTGTCCCTGGCCATAGAATCACGATTTTATGGGGCCGGAAAAACTGGGGGGAAATACACACTAGCCGGTACTACGCTATATGGAAAGGCCACCAAAAACTGTCCTGGCCTGGACGTTAAAACGGGGCTAGCCGCTGCAATGGAAATGCGCTATAACATACCTTATTCTTACTCCGAGTACTACTTCTGCTCCTCCGTCGCTTCACACTTGCAGAGGGCGATTTCTCAACTGACCGAACTGGTGTCCTGGTCGGTGATGACACCAGAAAGACCGATGGTACTGCATCTCCATTGAGTAATGGTTGTTCTTTAAATCCCATGTTATGTTTGATCATACTCTCAGAGTAGTCGTCCGGAAATGTGAAATGTTCGCTTCATACATGAGCCTGTGAATCTCTCGGTTCGGGCCGGCCACATTTCGCTAGCCACTGCCTCCAAATGTACTTCTTATGCTTACCTTTTGGCAACAGATGGAACCGAGCATTCCGTGTATTGTTCCTATCCGAATTATGGCAATATTTCGCGATACAGTGAGGCATATTTGAAGAGAGAAACTGCAGTAAATAACATGGAGATACAACGTGTCTTCGAAAACCAAACGCATGGATTACGTCACGTCCGGGAAATGGCGGCGCCCACAGTGTTGATGTTATTTCGGTATATAATCAGTTTAAAATCACTGATAATGTCATCGGATTAAAAAAAAAAAAAGAGAGAGAGAGAGAGAGACTGGCAGAGACTGGTCTGTTTTATCGGATGATAATTTAAAAAAAATGAGTTTCATGAGCATACCATGCCTTTAAAGTAGAGACACTACATACTGATATACACCTAATCATCAGCAGGAGAGGACTCTTTAAAGTAGAGACTCTACATACTGATATACACCTGAACATCAGCAGGAGAGGACTATTTAAAGTAGAGACACTATACTGATATACACCTGAACATCAGGAGGAGAGGACTCTACTTTATTATTCTCTGATGTGAATGAACTGAAGTGTTTAATGCTTGTTGTCCAGGGACAGACCTCAACCCCTGCAGTTAATTCTCCAGAGACCAACCCGGCCACAGTAGGCGCTTTCACACCAAGTACTTTTCCCAGGAATAGTTCCCGGACCTTAGTTCCCCGGAAATATTTAGTTCTGAATTCTAGTAGATCGCGTTCACACCGGAATAAGTCCCTGAGGGAGGATTAGGCAAATGAAGCCGCTGCTTTGGGTTTAAAGGGATGAAGGTGTGGGATGAAGGGATTTAGGGAAAGATGGATATAGGGAGGAGGGATGAAGAGTTGAAGGTATGTAGGGGTTGAAGTACAGCCTCCAGAGAGACCTAGATCTGAATCAACACCTCTTTGAACCTGTCAGTAACAACTGAACATGATGAGTTCAGATTAAAGGGCTGATTCCCCTGAATTACATCACACAGAGGATTTCCCCACCTTCACACTAGTGGCTTTTAGCAATGCTGATAGTTCTGTTGTTTTAGAAAACAATGTGTTTGTTACTGTGAATAACGTGCAGGATAACATCTAGCTTCAAAGCAAACTGTTCAGAAGTCAGAAGATTAAATCAGATCAGACGGGAACTGATGGTGCGTTCAGGGTCTGCTGACTCAACTGTGAACTGTGTTTTACTTTGAAATCCTTTGTAACCAACTCAGTGTTGTTGTTGTTGTTGTTGTTGTTGTTGTTGTTGTTTTACTCAGGTGCGTTGTGATGTAGAGGATGATACAGTGAACTATGACAACATCAGACCTCCTGATGGAGTTTGAGCAACACTTCTGCCTCCATCAGACTCCACTGATCAACAACGTCTACATCCATCATCATGTTTCACTTCAGGAGTGGAAGATTAAACAATCATTCTGAATTACATATTATTTCATTTTAGTCTTGATCTAATAAACCACTGGATGTCACTATAAACAGCTTGTAACTCCTGTTTCCTTCCTTATATTGTCTTCCAGCTGAAGGTTCAGAGCTGATTTCAAGATGTACTGATTGTTTTTGAAGCTACAGCAGCTTGAGATCATTTTAATATCTTTGTGTTCAGAATTATTGCTTTCATTCACTTTCATTGAGCTTTGCTTTGTGTTTTGATGTCCATTTGATTGAATGGATTTTCAGCCTTAATGTAGAAAGTAAGTTTTCTCTTTGTTATATCTGTTGACATCAGAATCTGCAAATAAAAAGAAATCCAACAATTGTGTTTGACTATTTTTGGAAATAGTCTAAAGGCACTTTGAGAAGTTGACATTATACTTATGAGAGGAAGTAGACGCATCACTTCTCAGCTAACAAACTATTTCATCAACATTTCATCAGAACAAGAGATAGAGGAAGCAGAGAGAAGCTTATATTATCTTCCAGCTGAAAGTCTTTTTGAAGATGTACTGATTGCTATTAGAGCTAAAGCAGCTTGAGCTCATTTGAATATCTATGTGTATAAAAACATTATTTTAATCCACTTTCATTTAGCTTAGCTGTCAACATGTGTTTTGATGTCCATTTTGATGTCCATTTGATGTAGAAAGTACATTTTATCTTTGATGCAACAATATAATCCGCACACAAATACATGTTAATCTACATTTTACACTGTGTCCTGTGATTCCTACTTACAGTGTCTTTATCATGATGTTGCTCTTTGTACTTCCTGTTTTATTTTGTAAAAACACTGTCCTTTTGTCATCTCTGATGTCACTTCCTGTCTTTGTGTTTTCCCGCCTTTTTGACATTGTTGGATATGTAATCTACAGCAATGCATCATATTCTATGACAGTGCTTCTCAAAGTGTGGTCCGCGAACCACTGGTGGTCCGTGAGTGGTCGGCGAGTATATTGGTAACATTTCACATTTGAAATAAATAAATACATTTAAGTTTTCCACACTCTCGCGGGAATATCTCCTCAATGGAGCGAGCTAAAGTTTCACTTTTGATGTCATGATATGGACCAGCACAACACCTTCGTCACACATGTTGCCACTTGTTTGTACCATTTTCAGGCGATTTGTAATCTGTTCTAGAAAAACGATGTGATTTTGGATATTTGTGGAGTTAGGTGGTCCGCGAGTGTTTTTTTATTGGTTAAGTGTCCTTGGTATGAAAACATTTGAGAAACACTGTTCTATGAAATCATCATGGTAGCTTTGTCCGTTGACAACCATGTACTGTATCTCTAAACAGTCAAGTTTTCATGAGTTTAAAACAAAGAAGAATCACCAATAAGGAAATACGTGATTTTCACTGGACAGGAAGGAGATGTTATTTATAATCTGGAAGTGAATTACTATTAACTTTCAACCTGATTACTTCACAAAATGTATTTGGTATCATTCGTCCGCTGGTATCTAATGTGCTTATATGGTTATGTTTTTATATGAATGTTATTACAGTAAACCCACAGGAAGCGACATGCGCTCATCTTGACTGAGTCTCCAACCCAGTCTCATAAAAAAACGTCTAATAACTATCTTGGTCCACAACGTAGGACGTAGTATTTCTACAAAAACGCCTCTGAAATTGTAAGATCCCTACGTTTTTTCCACCATTCATTCCAATGGCTGGCGTCTATGTCACGTGATCTTCACATTTCTCCCTGTAGAAAAAAAAAACATGGCCGAACTTCGTTTTATTCTCGGTGTAAAATGCCTATTTTAAAGTTAGTTTGGCCATTAAAATGCGTTTTGATGTAATTTGATGCGAGAAATATGAGTTGTTATTTCAGATTATGTGTGCAGTGGATATACATGATCTTTAGTTTGCTAGTTATTACGAAGATTACTTCAGGAAATTGTGTCGATACAACGTTTTCATTGTTACCAAGGTGGTTGCTAGGGACGCTGCTATCGATATTATTTCTGTTATGTTGTGTAACTGTTTAATGGTGTTATCTTTATTGCTACCCCCTTCCCCGTCAATGTATAGTGTTGGTCCACAGCGCAAACGTATTAGTTTAACAAAATCCGCATCGAAAATTGTGGCATAGATACGTTATTTTCCCCTGTGCAATTCCAATCTCACATCTCATCACATCATCATAAACAAATACCGGATACAGACCGAAAACACTTTATTCCGAGTGTGCTTGTTTTTCTCTTCGGAGGTCATCACATAACGGCATTGTAATACACGGTTCGGCTGCATTAAATATTACATATCTGCCGTAGTTCTCTATTTATAGAGCCCTGATGAGAATGTTTCTAGACAAACATGAGGAACTGCCGCCAACACTGAAAACATGACGTGGATCATAAATATATCAGCCATTAAACAACATCTTACATTTCTTTTCACACAATGCGTCTCCTTGCAGTATCAACACTAATTTGGCTGACTTTTATATTTGATCCAATTGGTAGATAGGCTGTATTTACACCATAAAGGTGCACAGCTGATAGAAAGGGACACCTAGTGGTTAAAGCATGTTATTGAATTTAATTATTTTTATTATTAGATATTAATAGGTTCCCTATAAAGTATATTCTAGACCCTCCAGAAAAACGCGATTCTGCGATCGCAGAATTTTCCGCATAATCAACAAAATGGCGCAGATTTAAAAAAGCCGCATATTTATCAAAAGGCCGCATAATCCCCGCATTTTTCCACACAAAGTTGAAAAAAAAAGTTAACTCGTCTTGACGTGAAGTGATGATGATGTCATCAACTCGCGCATCACAGAAGGTAAACAACACCGTAGAGCAGCGATACTCAACCCGCGGCTCGCGAGCCGCATGCGGCTCCTTTAAGACTAGTTGCGGCTCTTTTAAGTGCCACTTAAAACATTTTTATTAAAAAAAAAACAAACAAAAAAACATTGTCAGCAGAATTCATCAACATTTCATTATCACTCACAAGTCACACACCAGTCATCACACACATCAGTCTATTAAGCCGCCCCCCCATCCCTCTGAACAACCAATCACAAATTATTTCAGGTTTCGCGCTCTAAATTATTTCAGGTTTCGCGCTCTAAATTATTTCAGGTTTCGCGCTCTGATTGCAGGTGCGCGAGATAATTGCTCCGTCACACTGGGAAAACTAGCTTACAGCACTATGCAAAAATGGTAAAGGAATATAGGAAACGAAAATATGAAGAGGAATATCGAACATTTAAAGAGGTCTGGGAACTCGAGTTTTTCTTCGTCTCCACCGGTTCGGGAAAATGCATCTGCCTGCTTTGTGACAACGTCATTTCACAATTTAAAAGGTCCAATTTGCAGCGCCATCACGACACAAAACACCCGAAGTTCAGTACCGACTTTCCAAAAGGTGGAGAGTTGAGGGCGGAAAAGCTGGCGAGACTCAAACAGAACCGAACTGCTCAAAAAAACGTATTCCACACAAATACGAGTGAAAGAGCGACAGAGGCATCCTGTGATGATCAGTAAACATGCTGTCTGTTATCTGTTGTTATGGGCAGTCAGCAATGTGTGTTTTGTGGTTGCAGTGAAAATAATAAATCACAGTTATTGCACTGTACATTATGCTTTTCATTCCTTAGTAACATATTACTATTATCCATTTTCTCAAATGCATAATGGTTTCAGGGAGGAAAGGAGCGTTTTTGGATTGTGGCTCTTGCAAAAATATTTTTTCGTCAATGTGGCTCCTGATTAGGACAAGGTTGAGTACCACTGCCGTAGAGTGAACGTGTGGAGCTCACTCGATGAAAAAATCTAATCCATCTCATTTACCGACGAACATTTCTGCTAAAGACCGGGCAAAGCAGTTCCCGATGTCTTGCATGAAAGTGGAGGGAAACTATTCTGCACCCCGTGCAACTGTGTTGGAGCATAAGAGAACATCGACGGTGACGACCCACTTTGATTCATTCAAGCATTCGAAAATGCTTTCTGCTGCTGCGGACAAGAAAGCCAAACAACTCACGTTCACCGAGTCATCAACCTCCAAAACCCTTTCGAGGGCTACAAGAAACGAGGTGAGTAGCCTACAAGATTGAAGCTGGTCAGATAACGAACGAGTAAATGAAAACAGAATGAGGCGGAGAAGTGTGTGTGTGTGTGTGTGTGTGTGTGTGTGTGTGTGTGTGTGTGTGTGTGTGTGTGTGTGTGTGTGTGTGTGTGTGTGTGTGTGTGTGTGTGTGTGTGTGTGTGTGTGTGTGTGTGTGTGTGTGTGTGTGTGTGTGTGTGTGTGTGTGTGTGTGTGTGTGTGTGTGTGTGTGTGTGTGTGTGTGTGTGTGTGTGTGTGTGTGTGTGTGTGTGTGTGTGTGTGTGTGTGTGTGTGTGTGTGTGTGTGTGTGTGTGTGTGTGTGTGTGTGTGTGAGAGAGAGAGAGAGAGAGAGAGAGTGTGATTAAAATAGCCGAATTTACAATAAATAAACATTGAATGTGTTTAATTGAATAGTAAAGGGGTTCAACGTTAGTGGCAGGTTGTGTGTGAGAGAGAATAAATAAATAAGACAGCCCAATATTTATTTTTTCCACATATTTTGCAACTTTCCGCATATTTTGCAACTTCCCGCAATTTCACCGCATAAAATCACATAAAACCCCGCATGTTTGATCGCATAATCAAGGATTTTTGCCCGCGTTTTTCTGGAGGGTCTATATATTCATTACTCGTTATTCTCTACTAATAGTTCATTAAAGACTGTATATAATGACTATTTTTCACATCCCTTTCAAGATTTCAAGTTTTTCTAAGGTTTATTGACATATCATATTCACAAACGGTGTAGTTATGCAATGAATGAAAAACTTTGTGTATACCTCCAGCAATGTTAACTATGTTGAAGCACTTATTTTAACTGATATTATACATATGTATTATACTCTTATAAGATGTATGTAGATAGTATAAGAAATGTGCAAAATACGACAGTTTAATGGTGGAGGTACACATATTGATAGATGTCTTGTAATGCACTGTTGAGGAACCTGCGACCAAAGTTTTTCATCTCCGGCCTTGTCAGGTATTGAACATTCAATAAAAAAAGAACCCAGAATTATTAGATATAAAACACAGAATTTGTGTGATTATGCTAAATGATTTACAAATAAACACCACTGCATATTTACAACTGTTACACATGCTGATGTAACGCAAATGTTCCAACTTGGGATCAATAAAGTATATCTTATTTTAAGATGATCGATGGCTACTGCCATATTTGCACAATGTGCCTCTGAACCTTGACAAGTGCATGTTTCAGGCTCATCAATGAACAAGAGGAGGGGTCACAGACATAAGACCAGCTGTTAAATAAAGCTCTTCTGACCTTAGCTGGCATGTGTGTATATATTAATGCTGCCCATTATGGGCACAAGCCATTTTCCTCCATTTATTAATTATATGTTTTAAATGTGAGTGTTTCCTGTCCCCTAAACCTCCAGGGATGTACACAGTTTAATACTGGCAACTTCTTATTATGGGAAATACGAAAACGTCTTTTAAAACTACAACTCCCAGTAGAGACGTGCCATCGATAGAGAACATGTTGCGAAACACACATGTGCCAGCATGTGTAGTTCTGGGGACGGGGTGGGGGAGGGGGGGACGGGGTGGACCCGTTCAAATCCAGTTTTGGACAGTCTGCTGTGGTTCCATCCCATTTCAAGTGCTGTTCGACGCTCGGCACACTCTCCAATCACAGAGCTTGAGGACTATCACGGGGTTTGTCAAGCGAAGCAGAGAGAATACTTACTTCCGGGTGTAATATTCTGTAAAGCAAATGAGCTGCTCCGACCCTTGGTCCTGACAGACTCCAACTTGTGTTTATTAATCAAACAAATAAATAAACACAAGGATAATTATGTGTTATTGTTGAGTAAATGGAGAATTGCACAGGGTAAAATAACGTATCTATGCCACAATTTTAGATGCGGATTTTGTTAAACTAATATGTTTGCGCTGTGGACCAACACTATACATTGACGGGGAAGGGGGTAGCAATAAAGATAACACCATTAAACAGTTACACAACATAACAGAAATAATATCGATAGCAGCATCCCTAGAAACCACCTTGGTAACAATGAACACGTTGTATAGACACGATTTCCTGAAGTAATCTTCGTAATAACCAGTGGCGACTGGTCATTAGGGGCAGCCCCACCTAGTGTCAGCAGAAAGTATTAAAAATAATGATTACAAAAAAATGCACAAAAAAAATTAAAAAATATATTAAATATATTTTAAGATCATGTTTAATCATCTGATTCGTCTCATTGCTGTTTTAGTCTGTGCTCTTCTAATTAGTGTCTACAGTGTGTGCCTATTGAGCTGTTTAGAGCCATGTGGGACAAAACCCGATCCTGCCCCTCCCTCTCACTGTCTAAGTGAACGGTGACTGTAAAAACGACACTGCGCATGCTCAGAGTATTTTCCTATTTAATGTGTGTGGCAAAAAAATAATGACCATAGGGGCATAGAGCTGCCATCCCCATCATACGGCATCTCACATCATTCAGAGCTGATTGGCTGTAAATACGTGTGCCGCGAAAAGTGTGGTGTGTGAAGAGGAGACGAGAGACGCGTCCTAAAACCCGGAAGTAAGCTGCGCATGGCTTCCCTCCACAAAAAAGCAATGAGATTTCTCCATAGGATTTTAGAAAATAGCTCCAAATAAGGTCTGTGGGAAACGTAGCTGTTAGATAAATGCACGTTTTGTTCAGCCAGATAATATCCACATGTCTACCGTACTTTTATAATTTTCGAATCAAAAATCTATTGATTAGATTAGATTTATGATAGACTTTTGAAACTACAAGAACATAAGGAGGACTTTTACAAAAAAGTAATAGAGATTTTTGTCCAGAAGGATAGGCAAATGGACTTCATCTTCAAGTCAAGGTAAGACTGCAATTTTATTGAAAATGGGAACTTACTAAGAGAGAACAATTCAATATTTAAATGATAAAATTACATGTGTTGGGTATCCTTCTGTTGAACTGTCTATTTAAAATTAATTGAAGCATCAGACAAAAAAAGCTTTTGAAAATAATATTATATTTTGATTTAGGTCAAAATATAACATCTACGTTTTTTGTGCCCCACCACTTTTGTACATATAAAAATGCCACTGGTAATAACTAGCAAACTAAAGATCATGTACATCCACTGCACACATAATCTGAAATAACAACTCATATTCCTCGCATCAAATTACATCAAAATGCATTTTAATGGCCAAACTAACTTTAAATAGGCATTTTTCACCAGGAATAAAACGAAGTTCGGCCATGTTTTTTTTCTGCAGGGAGAAATGTGAAGATCACGTGACATAGACGCCAGCCATTGGAATGAATGGTGAAAAAAAACGTAGGGATCTTACAATTTCAGAGGCGTTTTTGTAGAAATACTACGTCCTACGTTGTGGACCAACGTAGTTATTACACGTTTTTTTGTGAGACTGGGTTGGAGACTCAGTCAAGATGAGCGCATGTCGCTTCCTGTGGGTTTACTGTAATCAAACGGATTAAAAAGTCTTCACTTCTCATTCTGCTGCTTCAGTTTACAGGTAAGGATTCCTGTAACATGTATATATTTAGAAACATTTAAAAAGGTAATTTATTCATCATGAATGTTACTTTATTACCTAACCTCATTTTAACAAAGACAGAGAAGTTTTCTGTTTGTCTTCCAACGAGGGGAAGGCAACTTTTAGACACATCGGGAAACTTTTGTTGTATCTTAAATGAACATTTGTATTCCTCTGTATTCTTTATATTTCTCTCTCGTTTATTCAGGGGCTGCAATTGGACAGCGATACCTCTATCTCTCTGCCAGAGCTGGAGATGAAGCCACTTTGCCGTGTAACAATATGAACCATGATCAGGGTGAATGTGATGGTACTACCTGGCTCTTCAGTGTTTCAAGAAGCACAGTAGCAGTAGCACTGGTTAGTGGTGGGCAGATTGGTAACCATGCTAAATCAGACAGACTGAGAGTTACAGAGAAATGTTCTCTGGTTGTAAAGAAGGTCACAAAGGAGGATGCTGGTCCTTACTTCTGCAGACAGTACAGCAAATCAGATCAACAACTAGGTTCAGACTCTCAGGTTTACGTGTCTGTTGTTACCAGTGAGTATTTCCATCATAATGTTTCCAAACATTCTCTGTAGAGCAAAATACTAAAACATTAACATTGTTATTGTTACAGTGATGAAGTTAATACTATTTTTGTTGTCTTTCTCTCTCAATATCTCCGTCTTCAGTGACTGAGCATCAGGACAACGATGAGGTGACGTTACGCTGCTCTGTGGTGTCATATGGATGGTGTGAACACACAGTGAAGTGGCTGCTTCAGGGTCGAGATGTGGATAAAGATCACAGAGAGATAAACACATCACAGTCTCTCTGCTCTGCCTCTGTGACATTTACGACTTCTCTTTTTAGAAACACATCAATGTCTAAGCTGTTTACTTGTGCAGTAACTGTTGGTGACAACGTGCAGACCTTCAGGCCTCAGTCCTCAGGTGAGAAGATTTTTTATCAGACAGTTTAAAGTTAAATTTAAACATTACGTCACAATATATGGTAAACATATTACTTCTGAAGAGTTGTGTTCATCTTGTTCAGATGAGGACGAACAAGCAGCAACAACATCAACAACAACAACAACAACAGCAGCAGCCGTTACATCAAGTCCCACCATAAAAAAAACAGGTAAAAACTAGACAGTATCAGCAATCTCTGGAGATAATTATTATTTGGTCCTTTAAACAAGTATTTCTGGTTTATTCTGTCAAACTCGTTGCAGATGACGTGTTTTTTTGTATGCAGTTTTTGTACCAAAAGTAACTTTGATTTGGTATAAAGTAACAAATACATGTTTTAACATACATGTAATGTAAGTATCTCCGCTTTTAACCTCATCTCTGAAGGTTCAGCTAAACTACAAGAGTCTCAGCATCTGTACGTTATCTGTCTCCAGAATCTCTTTGTCTTCTGTCCCCCAT
Source organism: Pseudochaenichthys georgianus (assembly GCF_902827115.2). Classification (NCBI taxonomy): domain Eukaryota; kingdom Metazoa; phylum Chordata; class Actinopteri; order Perciformes; family Channichthyidae; genus Pseudochaenichthys; species Pseudochaenichthys georgianus. The sequence continues at coordinate 34,892,028 of NC_047526.1, read as the reverse complement.
ACACATGGAACAAATAAAGAAAACGTTTAATTAACTCACCTGCTTATCTTTCTTACAGTGCAGACGCTTTTCTGCTTGCTCTTGCCTCTGCTTACTTTTTATGCTGATTTTCCTATTCTTATTCTCTGAAAACTTCGAGCAGCGGCTCCTGGACATTAACTTATCACTGGGACAGTTCATCTTCGTAAATAGACGGAGGGTTTCAGCTATATTTCAACATTTTTACGACGACCTCAGTCTTACAGTAGCGTGGCCTAGCAACAGCTAAAGCCTGGTAGGCTACTGCATGCTATTTAGCTTAAGCTAGTTGGTAGCAAAATGCCTCCATTCTCTACAGATGACTTCCACAAACTTATACAGAAGATGGCTGTGTTGGAAATGAAAATGCAACGGTTGGAAGTTAACGTGGAAGTGAATGGACTATGTCGTGGGAATGACACCACTTTACCAGTGTTGCAAAATAATGGAAAATGGTATGCTAACTCACAGCTAGTTAGCAGCTACAAGGATTCCAAGGAACAGGAGGGCTGTGTACCGGGTAATAAATCTACAAGTGGTAGTCCTCCCTGGAACTCTCTGGGTGCAAAGCCTAAGAGTAAATCATTTCCATGGGATTTGGGAGGACGGATAACAGGCAGAGCCCAGCGCTCTGAAATCTGTGATGCGACCGGCTGGCCTGCATTGTCATCACCCAGGAAGAGCGCCTCTTCAACCCCTATTCATACTAGGAGACAGCCGTGGAAAGCTGCTAAAGGGAGAACTACAAACAATCCTCCTAAACCACCAAGTGTACCAATCCAGAACAGATACGCTCCGCTGACCGAGAGCCGGAGATCTCTTTCTGATGACCTGGATAACCCGTCCTCTTAACACAGCAGGGTAAGGACCAATAGCTACTCTAAAAGTAAAAGGCTAGAGGGAAAGCTAACGACTGGGCCTGAAACTCTGATTGTGGGTGACTCTGCTGTAAGAGATGTAAAAGGTCTGTGTAGACCACCAAAGTACACCAAAGTACTCTGTTTTCCCAAGGATGTGGTCTCTGACTTGGCTGAGAAGATCCTGCATATTGGGGCTGAACATCCGACTGTGAAGAATGTGGTTCTGCACATTGGAACAAATGATGTTGTGAAACAAGAGTCAGAAATGCTGAAAGAAGACTTTAAATGTTTGTTGGAAACTGTCGGCTCTCTAAATGCAGAGGTGTTCATCAGTGGCCCTCTACCGCCAGTCAGAAGAGGAGTGGAGAAATTCAGCAGATTGTTTGCACTGAACACCTGGCTTTCACCTGCCTGTGCTGACCATTCTGTGCATTTTATTGACAATTTTAACTTTTTCTGGGATCGCAGACATCTTTTTAAGGCAAATGGAATTTTCCTGAACAAGTCAGGAGTGAAATTGTTTATCTCTAACATATTCAACTGCCTGCGTCATCAATCTGTTCCCTCTGCCAAGGACAAGCAACAAGAGGAATCAAAACAGGAGAAAGACACAACACATCGCGCAGAAAACCCTGAAGAAGTATCACTGCACCCGCCTGAGGAATGTTCAGATTATGGGAGACCTATGACACAAATAGAGGAGTCTCCACCGCCCGTCACCCCCCCTGTCAATGCCTTCGAGGATACTCTTCATTTATCCCCCAGCTCTCTCTACTCTCCGCTCACCCTTTCACCCTCACCCACCCCCCTGGAGTTCAATGACCGCATGAAGGCGATACGCAGGGCTGGCAGCATGTCCTTTAACCCCGCCCCTCAATGACGCCCACCAAAATCACCGAAGCAGAGATGCGCACCATCTCCCTAGGCTTCATCACCATGCCTACCACAATCATCCAAACCAAAACAATACCAGGACGATGGAAGCAGATTTCCAAACCCCCCTTTCTACAGTGTAGCCCTCACCCTGCCCTCCTATGATGAGAGGAGCAGGGTGGTGGATCCTCCCTCCCCTTCAAAGCCTGATAGGGATGTGTGTGTACAAAACACTGCAAACTGATATCTGCTGGGTCCAGGCTCAAGGGCGTTTGCCGATATCTGTGTTGATAGGTAATATATTAAGAGCGGTGAATCATCTTAGATAGAGGAAGCGCTCAAACGTTTGTGTGAGTGTATCTAATTTAGCAGTGATTCCATGTCAGCCACAGCTTGTTACAAAAAACCTGACTGATAGTGTGTTTAACGAACTTAAACTAGCTTTATTAAATGTCAGGTCTTTGGCAGGAAAAACATTTTTAATGAATGATTTTATCACTGAGCACAATCTCGATTTTATGTTTTTAACAGAAACTGGGATTGAACAAAATAACAGTGCAGCTGTTCTTATCGAATCAACCCCTCCCAACTTTAGTTTTATGAGTCAGGAAAGAATGCATAAGAAAGGAGGTGGAGTTGCTATTCTGTTCAATGATTCCCTTCAATGCAGGAAGACATCGTATGGGAACTTTGATTCTTTTGAATATGTGGCCCTTCAGCTGAAATGCTCCTCTCGAGCTCTGTTCCTAAATATCTATAGACCACCCAAATACTGTGCAAGCTTTTTTGATGACTTTACCGAACTGCTGTCTATAGTGTGTATTGACTTTGACCGTCTAGTCATTGTTGGTGATTTTAACATCCATGTTGACAACCCCCAGGACAGAGGGGCAAAATAACTGTTTTGTGTTCTTGATAGCTATGGACTGACTCAGCATGTGACGGAGCCCACGCACAATAAGGGGCACACTCTGGACTTACTTATCTCAAAGGGTCTGAATATCTCTAAGGTTGTGGTGACTGATGTTGCACTGTCTGACCATTCCTGTGTTTTCTTTGAGAGCTCTATTTCTGTTCACAAAAAGGTTCAAAAAGAGGTAACCACAAGCGACATTTAACTGAAAATACTAGGGAAATGTTTACTCAGAATTTTTCTTCCACACTTGCCCCTGCTAACATCTCAGTAAATGAGCTAGTAGATCATTTTAATTCAAAAATGTTATAGATGCCATTGCTCCAATTAAGGTAAAGGAAGTGACTGGGAAGAAAATATCTCCATGGAGAAAGGCCATGACCGTGAGAGCAGTAAAAAGAGAGTGTCGAAAAGCTGAACGTAGGTGGCGAAAAAACAAATCTCCAGGTTCACTTTGAAATCTATAAAGAGAGACTTGGCCTTTATAATTTGGAATTGAAAAACGCACGACAATCGTTCTTCTCTGACATCATTACCAAAAACAAAAACAACGCACGTGCCTTGTTTGCTTCCGTCGACAGACTAACTAACCCCCCAGTGTCAGTAGCCTCTGAATTTCTATCCACCAGGGCGTGCCATGATTTTGCCTTCTTCACTGACAAAATTCAGAAAATCAGACAAGAAGTCAGTGCCTCTGCATCAGGAACAGCAAATGTGTTGTCTCTGTGTCCACTTAACATCAATTCAGACATCATGACACAATTCCATCAGATTAATGATAAAAACCTAGAGGACATTATTCACCTTCTGAAATCCTCCTCCTGCTGCCTTGATATTATTCCAACAGGATTTTTCAAAGATGTTTTGCCTTGCATGGCCTCAGATCTACTTCATATAGTAAACAAATCTCTTCACTCAGGTATTTTGCCACAGGCCCTGAAAACTGCAGTCATTAAACTGCTCTTAAAAAAGAATAATCTAGATGCTTCAGTAATGAACAATTACAGGCCCATATCAAACCTCCCATTTCTAGGTAAAATCATTGAAAAAGTTGTTTTTCAACAGTTGAGTAATTTCTTGCATTTAAATAACTGTTTCGATGTGTTCCAGTCAGGCTTTCGTCCAAACCACAGCACTGAGACTGCTCTTGTAAAGGTCTTTAATGACATCCACTTAAACACAGACAGTGGCAGAACTTCAGTGTTAGTATTATTAGATCTCAGTGCTGCGTTTGACACTGTTGACCACAGAATATTACTGGACCGACTGGAAAACTGGGTGGGACTTTCGGAAACAGTTCTAAATTGGTTTGAATCCTACTTAAAGGACAGAAATAACGTTGTTTCTATAGGTAAATACACATCTGAGTTGACAAATATGACATGTGAGGTACCTCAAGGCTCCATCGTGGGGCCTCTTCTCTTTAACATCTACATGCTACCACTGGCTCAGATAATGAAGAACAACAAAATAAGTTACCATAGTTATGCGGATGACACACAAATTTACGTAACAATTTCACCAGGAGACTATGCTCCAATTCAAACACTGAGTAAGGACATTGAACAAATCAATGACTGGATGTGTCAGAACTTTCTCCAATTAAACAAAGATAAAACTGAGGTAATGGTTTTTGGAGCCAAGGCAGAACGTTTAAAAGTTAGCGCTGAGCTTCAGTCTGCAATGTTCAAACCAACAGATAAAGCCAGAAATCTAGGTGTAGTCATGGACTCTGACCTGAGTTTCAACAGTCACATTAAAACAGTTACTAAATCAGCCTACTATCACCTAAAGAACATATCTAGGATTAAAAGACTAATGTCACAGCAGGATTTGGAAAAACTTGTCCATGCTTTTATCTTCAGTAGACTGGACTACTGCAATGGTGTCTTCACAGGTCTCACTAAAAAATCTATTAGGAAGCTGCAGCTGATACAGAACGCTGCTGCTCGAGTCCTCACTAACACTAAGCAAGTGGATCACATCACTCCTGTTCTGAAGTCTTTACACTGGCTTCCTGTGTGTCAAAGAATAGATTTCAGAATACTGCTACTGGTTTATAAAGCATTGAATGGTTTAGGCCCAAAATACATTTCTGACCTCCTGCTAAATGATGAACCATCCAGATCTCTCAGGTCTTCAGGGACTGGTCAGCTTTCTGTCCCCAGAGTCAGAACTAAACATGGAGAAGCAGCGTTCAGTTATTATGCTCCGAATATCTGGAACCAACTCCCAGAAACCTGCAGGTCCGCTGCAACTCTGACTACTTTTAAATCCAGCAAGAAGACTTTTCTCTTTGTTGCTGCTTTTAATTGAACTGTTCATATCTTAGACTGCACTGTAACTTTTATCCATGTATTTTTTCTTTTAATGTTTATTTAATTATCTTTTCTTTTTAATGACTGATTTTAAATGCCATTTTCTTAATGTCTTTCATTTTTTGTAAAGCACTTTGAATTGCCTTGTGTTGAAAAGTGCTATATAAATAAACTTGCCTTGCCTTGCCTTCACTTTCTAAAACAAAACCATTCAGTAAAGTTAAAAGCAAAACATTTAAAGTGATGTAGTAAATTATTATTGGTTCATATATGAAGATTGCTTAAATCTTTATCTAAAATCAAAAACTATTCTCGTTTGTTTTAAGATTGTTTTTTTTCTTCTTAATGATATACATTTTGTTAAGAAATAACATCACATCTTTGCACTGATTGACATTCAACATGATTAAATGTAGATACATTTCAAAACATCTCTGTTTCTTTAAAAAAAAAAAAATGTACAAAATATATATCTTTAAAACAATAATATTCTCTCTCCAGGTCTCTTGAGGCTCGTCCTCGTGTCTGTGGGTTTAGCCGCTCTCATAATGATTGTCGTGGCGGTCAACATATGGACAAGAACTAAAGGTGAGAACATTCACAGATGAAACTTCAACGCTTTTTTGAATTGTGGAAAGTAAAGTCGACTTTTTTTTCACACAGATGGATGAAATCAATGTGAGTTTTTACATCAAAATACTGAACTGTTTCTCTCTCTTCATTATGAACTGATAAACACAGACACAAAGTGCAGCCTCCACAGAGACCTGGGCCCTTTCTCATTTCTCGAACTCTCCTCCTCGACTCCCCTCCTCGACTCCCCTCCTCGACTCCTATCCTCGATACTTAGTCCCGCCCACAGGAGATGCGAGCGGAGGAGCCGAGGAAGGGAACCGAGGAGAGAGGAGGGGAAGCACCAGGCGGTTAGAGAAATGAGAACTCCTCTCCTCTGAGCGGTCATTTTAAAGAGACGTCCATTAATGATGACAGGAGGCACAGCAGCCTCTGTCTGATGGACAGATGTGTTCATGATGACTTATATATTTACTTTGATTCATTCACAGTGCGGTATAATGAGACAATAACAGGCTACAGATGCGGACACACACACACACACACACACATATATATATTTATATATACAATTTCAGAATCAAACAGAGCACTCTCATAATAACGTAACACTATCGGAGACTCTGGTCGCTACAATGAGGAAATAAATTACGGGCCAAAAGTTTTATTTACAAGTATTAAAAGTAAGCAGAGGACACCAAACCAACTGAGACCTGTCTGTCCGCTGCATCCACACACTGTAAAACACACACACCTACACACTGTACCACACACACTGACTGTACCACACACAACACACACACACACACACACGCACACACACACACACACACACACACACACACACACATACAGTTCCTAAAACAGGCTACAGCCGTTGTGTATTTTATTATGTGAAGCACTAAATGGTTTTAGAATTTTTTTAAATATCGACTCTTTGTAGATATCTACTAAACTAAAGCAAACAAAGAGAGTAGGCCTGTTATACTGAGTGATATATATTATACACACTGCTCTGCTTTCTGCACGGACCTCACAGCTGTTCTCACTGTAAACATTGCGTCGCGATGAAAGCAGTTAATAAAATAATATCCAGGGGATGCATGCAGAGCTGTCATTGGCTGAGATAAGTCCGGCCGTGCGTCACATCTCTGTTCCCGGAAATGCATCCACGAAGGAGCCGTGGAGGACCGTGGAGGACCCATCAGTGTATCCTCGGTTATAGCTCCTCCAGAGAGCCTCCTCGACGCTCGATCCTCGATCCTCGAAGTGCATTTAGAGAAATGAGATGTCCTTCAACATGGCGCGCTGAAATTCATTTCCGGGTCACTACCGGAGGACCGAGGAGTCGAGGAGTCGAGGAGGGGGATTTGATGAAATGAGAAAGGGCCCTAGATCTGAATCAACACCTCTTTGAACCTGTCAGTAACAACTGAACATGATGAGTTCAGATTAAAGGGCTGATTCCCCTGAATTACATCACACAGAGGATTTCCCCACCTTCACACTAGTGGCTTTCAGCAATGCTGATAGTTCTGTTGTTTTAGAAAACAATGTGTTTGTTACTGTGAATAACGTGCAGGATACAATCTAGTTCCAAAGCAAACTGTGCAGAAGTCAGAAGATTAAATCAGATCAGACGGGAACTGATGGTGCGTTCAGGGTCTGCTGACTCAACTGTGAACTGTGTTTTACTTTGAAATCCTTTGTAACCAACTCGTTGTTGTTGTTGTTGTTGTTGTTGTTGTTGTTGTTGTTGTTGTGTTGTTGTTGTTGTTGTTTTCCTCAGATGCGTTGTGATGTAGATGATGGTACAGTGAACTATGAAAACATCAGACCTGCTGATGGAGTTTGAGCAACACTTCTGCCTCCATCAGACTCCACTGATCAACAACGTCTACATCCATCATCATGTTTCACATCAGGAGTGGAAGATTAAACAATCATTCTGAATTACATATTATTTCATTTTAGTCTTGATCTAATAAACCACTGGATGTCATTGTAAACAGCTTTTAACTCCTGTTTCCTTCCTTATATTGTCTTCCAGCTGAAGGTTCAGAGCTGATTTCAAGATGTACTGATTGCTTGAGACAGCTTGAGCTCATTTTAATATCTCTGTGTTCAGAATTATTTCTTTCATTCACTTTCATTGAGCTTTGCTTTGTGTTTTGATGTCCATTTGATTGAATGGATTTTCAGCCTTAATGTAGAAAGTAAGTTTTCTCTTTGTTATATCTGTTGACATCAGAATCTGCAAATAAAAAGAAATCCAACAATTGTGTTTGACTATTTTTGGAAATAGTCTAAAGTCACTTTGAGAAGTTGACATTATACTTATGAGAGGAAGTAGAAGCGTCACTTCTCAGCTAACAAACTATTTTGGAAACTTTTCATCAGAACAAGAGATAGAGGAAGCAGAGAGAAGCTTCTATTATCTTCCAGCTGAAAGTCTCAGAGCTTTTTGAAGATGTACTGATTGCTATTAGAGCTAAAGCAGCTTGAGCTCATTTGAATATCTATGTGTATAAAAACATTATTTTAATCCACTTTCATTTAGCTTAGCTGTCAACATGTGTTTTGATGTCCATGTGATTGAACGGGTTTTCAGCCTTAATGTAGAAAGTACATTTAATCTTTGATGCAACAATATAATCTGCACATAAATACATGTTAATCTACATTTTACACTGTGTCCTGTGATTCCTACTAACAGTGTCTTTATCATGATGTTGCTCTTTGTACTTCCTGTTTTATTTTGTAAAAACACTGTCCTTTTGTCATCTCTGATGTCACTTCCTGTCTTTGTGTTTTCCCGCCTTTTTGACATTGTTGGATATGTAATCTACAGCAATGCATCATATTCTATGACAGTGCTTCTCAAAGTGTGGTCCGCGAACCACTGGTGGTCCGTGAGCGCCCCCTAGTGGTCCGCGAATATATTGGTAACATTTCACATTTGAAATAAATAAATACATTTAAGTTTTCCACACTCTCGCGGGAATATCTCCGCAATGGAGCGAGCTAAAGTTTCACGTTTGATGTAATGATATCGCCCAGCGCAACACCTTCGTCACACATGTTGCCACTTGTTTGTACCATTTTCAGGCGATTTATAATCTGTTCTAGAAAAACGATGTGATTTTGGATATTTGTGGAGTTAGGTGGTCCGCGAGTGTTTTTTTATTGGTTAAGTGTCCTTGGTATGAAAAAGTTTGAGAAACACTGTTCTATGAAATCATCATGGTAGCTTTGTCCTTTGACAACCATGTACTGTATCACTAAACAGTCAAGTTTTCATGAGTTTAAAATAAATGTATCACCAATAAGGAAATACGTGGTTTTCACTGGACAGGAAGGAGATGTTATTTATAATCTGGAAGTGAATTATTACATTTTAACCTGATTACTTCACAAAATGTATTTGGTATCATTCGTCCGCTGGTATCTAATGTGCTTATATGGTTGTGTTTTTTGTATGAATGTTATTACAGTAAACCCACAGGAAGTGACATGCGCTCATCTTGACTGAGTCTCTGCTGAGAGGAGAATTTACAAAAAAAGTAGAAGAGAAAAGAAGACGGAGCTTCTTTGAGGAAGTGACACTTTTTTAATATTAGGAAGTACATTCAACATTTCTCTTTAAGAGGCAGCCGGTCTAGAGACTTACACGGATACAAGAGACACGATGGACGAGTTCAAACGGATTAAAAAGTCTTCACTTCTCATTCTGCTGCTTCAGTTTGCAGGTAAGGATTCCTACAAAACGTATATATTTAGAAACATTAAAAAAGGTAATTTATTCATCATGAATGTTACTTTATTACCTAACCTCATTTTAACCAAGACAGAGAAGTGGTCTGTTTGTCTTCCAACGAGGGGAAGGCAACTTTTAGACACATCGGGAAACTTTTGTTGTATCTTAAATGAAAATTTGTATTTCTCTGTATTCTTTATATTTCTCTCTCGTTTATTCAGGGGCTGCAATTGGACAGGGTCTCCTCTTCCTCTCTGTCAGAGCTGGAGATGAAGCCACTTTGCCGTGTAATGTGATTCATGATCAGGATGAATGTGGTGGTACTACCTGGCTCTTTTCAGGAAGCACAGTAGAGCTGGTTAAAGGTGGGCAGATTAGTAACCATGCTCATTCAGACACACTGAGACTTACGGAGAATTGTTCTCTGGTTGTAAAGAAGGTCACAGAGGAGGATGTTGGAGGTTACTTCTGCAGACAGTTCAGATCAGATCAACAACTAGGTTCAGACTCTCAGGTTTACGTGTCTGTTGTTACCAGTGAGTATTTCCATCGTAATGTTTCCAAACTTTCTCTGTAGAGCAAAATACTAAAACATTACAATTATTATTATTACAGTGATGAAGTTAATTATTATCTTTCTCTCACATATCTCCATCTTCAGTGACTGAGCATCAGGTCAACGATGAGGTGAAGTTACGCTGCTCTGTGATGACACGTTTAGGTTGTAGACACACAGTGAAGTGGCTGCTTCCGGGTCGAGATGTGGACAAAGATAACAAGGATATAAAGACATCAGCGTCTGACTGCTCTGCTTCTGTGACATTTCCGACTTCTCATTATGGTTCCACACAAAGGTCTGAGTTGTTTACTTGTGAAGTAACAGCTGATGGTCACAACGTGCAGACCTTCAGGCCTCAGTCCTCAGGTGAGAACATTTGTGATCAGACTGTTTAAAGGCACTTCAAAGTTACGCGAAAAATTACATAAAAAGGGTGTTTATCTGATTTAATTAAGTTTAAACATTACATCGCAATATATGGTTGTGTTCATCTTGTTCAAATATTTTGTATGTTTTTGAAGCAGCAGCAACAACAACAACAACAACATCAACAACAACAAGAGCAGCCGTTACATCAAGTCCCACCATAAAAAAAACAGGTAAAAACTAGACAGTATCAGCAATCTTAAACAAATACAGTATACAGTACCTCAAATATTTCGTATTGTTGTGATGCTTCACATCTCCACTTTGAGCTGCGGTTGAAATCTCTGGAGAGAATTATTATTTGGTCCTTTAAAGGGGAAAGGAAACACCAATTACAGCTATAATATTCCGGTAGTTTATTCATTTTACAATGGATATTGATCGTAATATTTATTGTATATGATATTACTCGCCAAAAGAAAATGAATTATCCGCCGGCCGGGTGGGGAATTCCGGGACCAGGCCGCCGCCATTAGGGGAGTCCCAAATGGTGACGTCACTGGATGGGTCTTCGCTCCGGGTATCCATACCGGAAGTCAACACAATGTAGCAGATATGGCAGCGATGGAGGAATTTTGCAATGAGATGGACGTTTTGAACGATGAATTTGACTATTCGTCGGGAGATAACATTGATGTGGAAGCATCTACAGTTACCAGGCATCCCATGGACTATGCTTATGAACCGATTCGGTCGAATAGAGTGGCATACGATCCGGAATCCGCCGAAAGTACCGACGGTTCTGAACTCGCTGAGTGGGACCACCAGTTCCAGTACCGACTCGGTCTCAGAGGAAGAAGATGTTGCACAAAACCCGGGACGAATGGACAACACAGATTGGTGTACATGTAACAATTGTGTGGTGATGCCATCGGAAAATGTCAAAAAAAAAAAAACATACTCTGTTATCCTCTAAGGCCCCACGGAACCGAAATTGCGTCATTTGCAGGAAACAACGTCTAAGGAACCTTAATATTTAATAAACTATGAATATTTTATATCCATATAACAGGAAAAAACTAATTTAACTGATCTTTTTCATTTATTTTTTCAAACAAAACACACAATGCTAACAGTGAGCCTCTGAATTAGCCCCGAGCGAAAAATGCTAACCTATTACTGCACCAAAAATCACTCCTAGCTCCCTTATTACTTATCCTAGCTGCACATCCAACACATTGTTTATGATCGTAAAGACACAGAATCTCACCTCAACACTGAAAGATACAAACTCGCGAGGTTATCAACAAAAACCTACATCAAAACAAGTGGCACTAGGTACTAACATGCGCTAGGCTAACGGCTTACCTTCCTCATTGTCTGGTCTAAACTGGTCTTCAATGGCATTACAACGATAAAAACGATGATGTAGTTAATCCATAGGTTAATATCCAATGGGGCTGTGTCCCCTTTGAAATGTTCTGATAATCTATAAGCAATACAACTGCAATTCCGTTATCTGCTGTCCGCTCTGTGCTCTGTGCGCTCTGGGTCCTGCAATACCATCCATTGAACACCTAGTCCAGCAATACTAGCCTTTTTAGGGCTGTTTTCGACAGATGAGCGTGTGAACTCGTTTGGTGGCTCGAACTTCACGTTTGTTGACACTGTCATTGTCTTGCGCGGCCGACGACCGTTTTCTTGTAATGTAAACTACTGGTGCATTGCACGCCATGTTGTTTGTTATTGAGCTTTGGCCCAGGAAGCCGTACCCACTCAGTGACGTCACTGGAAAAGTCCCGGAGCAATGGAAGCGCCCATGGTCATTAGGCACGTATTTCAAAAAATAAATTTGCGTATCTCGATCGTTTACATTGGAAATAGACTAGATAAATACATTTCCTAAAGGGAATATTGTCGCATGGAAAGCAGTTTGAAAAGTGTTTCCATTTCCCTTTAAACAAGTGTTTCTGGTTTATTCTGTCAAACTCGTTGCAGATGGAGTTTTTTTGGATGCAGTTTTTGTACCAAAAGTAACTTTGATTTGGTATAAAGTAACAAATACATGTTTTAACATACATGTAATGTAAGTATCTCCGCTTTTAACCTCATCTCTGAAGGTTCAGCTAAACTACAAGAGTCTCAGCATCTGTACGTTATCTGTCTGAACATCCGACTGTGAAGAATGTGGTTCTGCACATTGGAACAAATGATGTTGTGAAACAACAGTCAGAAGTGCTGAAAGAAGACTTTAAATGTTTGTTGGAAACTGTCAGCACTCTAAATGCAGATGTGTTCATCAGTGGCCCTCTACCGCCAGTCAGAAGAGGAGTGGAGAGATTCAGCAGATTGTTTGCACTGAACACCTGGCTTTCACCTGCCTGTACTGACCATTCTGTCCATTTTATTGACAATTTTAACTTTTTCTGGGATCGCAGACATCTTTTTAAGGCAAATGGAATTTTCCTGAACAAGTCAGGAGTGAAATTGTTTATCTCGTGTGTCGGCACCACGCAAACAACCCCAATGTAAAGTGAATGAGGCTCCTTTGTCGTGGTGCACACACGCATTTCTACAACGTGCATTGTGTGTAATGCAACTGTTATTTTTATTAAATTAGTTAGTTTTTAAGGAAGGCCAGAGCTTCAGCTGTGTCAAATAGATTGTTCCCTTCAGTTAACGTTATTTAAAAGATAATGATCATCTCCCCTGTATTGTATTACGAGCGTCCATTCCCATTGGATAACGGAGAATTTTACACCCGGAAGTAAGTAGCCTATTCTCCTTACTGTCGATTGATTTTACAGTGATATCTGCACTACTCATCGACTAAATTACACAACATTGATTGGTTTGAATTGTGTACAATGCTTTTGTATTTTCCCCCTTCGATTCAGAGAAACAAATATATTTTCGGAGTTTTTGGACGGCAGAAGACACTACACTACCCAGAATCCTCAGCTATCGTTTGGGACTACACCATGTGCTTAGCTTGACAAACCCCGTGATCAGTCCTCAACCTCTGTGATTGGATGCGCGACGTTTACACAGAGCGTCCAAAAGGACTTTGAAATGGAATGAAATCCATCTACGGCACACTATTCAAAACAGGAATCGAACGTGTCCTACCCCCCTCCCCCCCTTAGGTCACAGGCTCCTCCAACATTGCTACGCAATAAAACAGATGCACAGAAAAAATTGTGAAATAGTGCAATAAGAGTCTATATACAAGTGATTGGAATATGATATATTAGATACATAATTTCTAAGTAGCAGCCAGATGAATGTTATTTCTAAGTTCAGGTGTTTAATAGTCTTCTGGCCCGTGGGATGAAGCTGTCTCTGTGTCTGGTGGTTTTAGTCCGAATGCTGTGGTACCGCCTGCCAGACTGCAGCAGCCAGAACCGTTTGTGGCTGGGGTGATGGTGGTCTTTTATAATCCTGAGGGCTTTCTTTAAGGTTAACCTGGTATTTTTAATCCACTACATTTATTTTAGTTACTTTACAGATTTGGATTAATGATGTGAAATATAAACAACCCTTAAATCAGACTTTAGTTACACCTGAATTAAATTCAGTGAAGGTGATTGTCAAGTGCCAACAATCAGGCGAGATATTTGATAGTTGGTGCTTGAGAAGACTAAATATTTATCTGCAGATCCGTTTAAAGCATATGCATTACTCGTTATTCTCTAATAGTTCATTAAAGACTGTATATAATTGCTATTTTGCACATCCCTTTCAAGATTTCAAGATTTTCTAAGGTTTATTGACATATCATATACACAACAGTGTAGTTATGCAATGAATGACAAACTTGGGTCACAGGTTCATCAACAGTGCATTACAAGACATCTATCAATGTGTGTATACCTCCACCATTACACTGTCGTATTCTGCACATTTCTTTAAATAAAGCCTTATTAGTTAGCACATCCTCCTATCAGGCACTAAACTGTTTTACTCTAGATCCCTGGATCTAGACTGAAGACCCCTTCAGTCTGGTTTTCGTCCCCATCACAGCACAGAAACGGCACTCGTCAGGGTCCTCAATGACCTCCTCACCTCTGCTGACACCGGTTCCCTCAACATCCTCATCCTCCTCGACCTGAGTGCAGCCTTTGATACCGTGAGCCACAACATCCTGCTCACCCGACTCCAAGACATCGGTATCGAAGGTACTGCACTCAGGTGGCTCCAGTCATATCTCTCCGACAGATCCCACTTCATCTCCCTCAACAATCACTCCTCTGCCACCGCTACAGTCACCCAAGGTGTTCCCCAAGGCTCAGTACTCGGCCCCCTCCTCTTCATCATCTACATCCTCCCCCTTGGTCAGATTCTCCGCTACTACAACCTGGACTTCCACTGCTACGCCGATGACACTCAAATCTACCTCAGCACCAAATCCCTCCATAACCCCCCCATCACCCACATTGAATCCTGTCTGACTGACTTGAAATCCTGGATGCAAAAAAACTTTCTTAAACTCAACAGCAATAAAACTGAACTCCTCTTCATCGGCTCCAAATCCACCCTCAGTAAAACCCCCAACCTCACACTGACCATCGATGGCACCCCTGTTTCCCCCTCAACCCAGGCACGCAACCTCGGGGTTATATTCGATCCCACCCTCTCCCTTGACTCCCACATCCGCCAAGTTGTCAAAATCTCATTTTTCCATCTCCGCAACATTGCCAAAATCCGTCCCTATCTCACCCGCCCCGCAGCTGAGCGACTCATTCACGCCTTCATCTCCTCCCGCCTCGACTACTGTAACTCCCTCCTATACGGCATCAGCTCCACCTCCCTCAGTAGACTCCAGCGTGTTCAGAACGCAGCCGCCAGACTTCTCACCCACACTAAATCATGGCACCATATCACCCCGGTCCTCAAAGAACTACACTGGCTTCCCGTTACTCACCGCATCAACTACAAACTCCTGGTCCTTACCTATAAAGCCCTCCACCATCTGGCCCCCCCGTACCTCACTGACCTTCTCATCCCCTACCATCCTCCCCGGACCCTCAGATCCAACTCGGCCGGCCTGCTTTCCACCCCCACTGCCAATCTCCGGAGCTTTGGAGACAGAGCCTTCTCTGTGGCCGCCCCAAAACTCTGGAACTCCCTACCCCAAGACCTCCGTGAGTCCGAGTCCCTCACTCTGTTCCAGTCCCGCCTCAAAACCCATCTTTTCACCTCTCTCTATCCGTAAAAACACCCCCCCACTCATTTTCGACCTCCTCCTGACTGCCACTGTGTTTTGTTTTGTCGTTTTTGTTGTTTTTTCTTAGTCTGTTGTCTACCTGCCCCAGTCTATCTACCCCCCCCCCCCCCCCCCCCTCATATTGTAAAGCGTCTTTGGGTACTATAAAAGCGCTATATAAATCCAATTTATTATTATTATTATTAGATATCATTTGAGTATCTTCTTGATATTCTCTATTC
Organism: Pseudochaenichthys georgianus; assembly: GCF_902827115.2. NCBI lineage: Eukaryota > Metazoa > Chordata > Actinopteri > Perciformes > Channichthyidae > Pseudochaenichthys > Pseudochaenichthys georgianus. Next base: position 34,876,343 of record NC_047526.1, on the reverse strand, counting down.
TATATTTATATAATTGACCTTCTACTTTCCCGCTATTTTGTATGTACTCTTAATATTTGAATGTTTTCATAAAATATAACACATTCAAAAGTGCGTTACAAAAATGAAAGACATTAAGAAAAAGGCATTTTAAACAGTCATTAAAAAGCAACACAATCTTCCTGCATTGCAATTACTCTAAACGTGTAATAACGTGCTTTAACCAGTAGGTGGTTTGGGTTAAAAGCATAGGTTAAAAGGCTGTCAAGTTTACAGTGTTAACAAAATAAAATATACTGCTGTTTCTGGTTTAGTTTACGACGAATATTATTTTGTTATTGTTTTGATATTTGTAACACAAAAGCGATGGAAAAAACCCATAGCAACCAAAAAAAGATGGTCTTAAAATGACCCAGTCGTCTAGTAGTTAATAAAAAACAATAATATCAAAACAAAATATTACTACTAACTTTATTGTGAAATTAAAACAGAACGGTAAAAGAATAGTTTCCGGTGTATTCTGATGCCCGATCTCTGTAGATAAATAAAGAACTAAGACAGATGTGTAATATTTAATGCAGCCAAACCATTTATTACAATGCATTCATGTGATGACTATCAAAGAGTAAAGCAAGCACTGCTGAATAAAGTATGATTTTCTCTTTTACGAAACGTTTTTTTTCATATGGAATGCAGTTGGAGATCAACCAATCAAAGAGCTTGAGGACTGATCACGGGGTTCATGGTGTAGTCCCAAACGATAGCTGAGGATTCTGGGTAGTGTAGTGTCTTCTGCCGTCCAAAAACTCCGAAAGAATATTTGTTTCTCCGAATCGAAGGGGGAAAATACAAAAGCATTGCACACAATTCAAACCAATCAATGTTGTGTAATTAACAAGGACAATTTGGTGTTTTTTAGTCGATGAGTAGTGCAGATATCACTGTAAAATCAATCGACAGTAAGGAGAATAGGCTACTTACTTCCGGGTGTAAAATTCTCCGTTATCCAATGGGAATGGACGCTCGTAATACAAGACATGATCATTATCTTTTAAATAACGTTAACTAAAGGGAACAATCTATTTGACACAGCTGAAGCTCTGGCCTTCCTTAAAAACAAACTAATCTAATAAAAATAACAGTTGCATTACACACAATGCACGTTGTAGAAATGCGTGTGTGCACCACGACAAAGGAGCCTCATTCACTTTACATTGGGGTTGTTTGCGTGGTGCCGACACGCAAATGTAACAAAGTTCGTGACTCCACCACGCATTGTGGTGTTAAGGAGTCGTGGTGGAGTCACGCATTCTGGTGAGATCAGGTTGCACCATGCCTACCACAATCATCCAAACCAAAACAATACAAGAAAGATGGAAGCAGATTTCCAAACCCCCCTTTCTACAGTGTAGCCCTCACCCTGTCCTCCTATGATGAGAGGAGCAGGGTGGTGGGTCCTCCCTCCCCTTCAAAGCCTGATAGGGATGTGTGTGTACAAAACGCTGCAAACTGATATCTGCTGGGTCCAGGCTCAAGGGCGTTTGCCGATATCTGTGTTGATAGGTAATAGATTAAGAGCGGTGAATCATCTTAGATAGAGGAAGCGCTCAAACGTTTGTGTGAGTTTATCTAATTTAGCAGTGATTCCATGTCAGCCACAGCTTGTTACAAAAAACCTGACTGATAGTGTGTTTAACGAACTTAAACTAGCTTTATTAAATGTCAGGTCTTTGACAGGAAAAACATTTTTAATGAATGATTTTATCACTGAGCACAATCTCGATTTTATGTTTTTAACAGAAACTTGGATTGAACAAAATAACAGTGCAGCTGTTCTTATCGAATCAACCCCTCCCAACTTCAGTTTTATGAGTCAGGAAAGAATGCATAAGAAAGGGGGTGGAGTTGCTATTCTGTTCAATGATTCCCTTCAATGCAGGAAGACATCGTATGGGAACTTTGCTTCTTTTGAATATGTGGCCCTTCAGCTGAAATGCTCCTCTCGAGCTCTGTTCCTAAATATCTATAGACCACCCAAATACTGTGCAAGCTTTTTTGATGACTTTACTGAACTGCTGTCTATAGTGTGTATTGACTTTGACCGTCTAGTCATTGTTGGTGATTTTAACATCCATGTTGACAACCCCCAGGACAGAGGGGCTAAAGAACTGTGTTGTGTTCTTGATAGCTATGGACTGACTCAGCATGTGACGGAGCCCACGCACAATAATGGGCACACTCTGGACTTAATTATCTCAAAGGGTCTGAATATCTCTGAGGTTGTGGTGACTGATGTTGCACTCTCTGACCATTCCTGTGTTTCCTTTGAGAGCTCTATTTCTCTCAAATGTGTCTCAGTAAATGAGCTAGTAGATCATTTTAATTAAAAAATGTTATAGATGCCATTGCTCCAATTAAGGTAAAGGAAGTGACTGGGAAGAAAATATCTCCATGGAGAAAGGCCATGACCGTGAAAACAGAAAAAAGAGAATGTCGAAAAGCTGAACGTAGGTGGTGAAAAACAAATCTCCAGGTTCACTTTGAAATCTATAAAGAGAGACTTGGCCTTTATAATTTGGAATTGAAAAACGCACGACAATCGTTCTTCTCTGACATCATTACCAAAAACAAAAACAACGCACGTGCCTTGTTTGCTTCCGTCGACAGACTAACTAACCCCCCAGTGTCAGTAGCCTCTGAATTTCTATCCACCAGGGCGTGCCATGATTTTGCCTTCTTCACTGACAAAATTCAGAAAATCAGACAAGCAGTCAATGCCTCTGCATCAGGAACAGCACATGTGTTGTCTCTGTGTCCACTTAACATCAATTCAGACATCATGACACAATTCCATCAGATTAATGATAAAAACCTAGAGGACATTATTCACCTTCTGAAATCCTCCTCCTGCTGCCTTGATATTATTCCAACAGGATTTTTCAAAGATGTTTTGCCTTGCATGGCCTCAGATCTACTTCATATAGTAAACAAATCTCTTCACTCAGGTATTTTGCCACAGGCCCTGAAAACTGCAGTCATTAAACCGCTCTTAAAAAAGAATAATCTAGATGCTTCAGTAATGAACAATTACAGGCCCATATCAAACCTCCCATTTCTAGGTAAAATCATTGAAAAAGTTGTTTTTCAACAGTTGAGTAATTTCTTGCATTTAAATAACTGTTTCGATGTGTTCCAGTCAGGCTTTCGTCCAAACCACAGCACTGAGACTGCTCTTGTAAAGGTCTTTAATGACATCCACTTAAACACAGACAGTGGCAGAACTTCAGTGTTAGTATTATTAGATCTCAGTGCTGCGTTTGACACTGTTGACCACAGCATATTACTGGACCGACTGGAAAACTGGGTGGGACTTTCGGAAACAGTTCTAAATTGGTTTGAATCCTACTTAAAGGACAGAAATAACGTTGTTTCTATAGGTAAATACACATCTGAGTTGACAAATATGACATGTGAGGTACCTCAAGGCTCCATCGTGGGGCCCCTTCTCTTTAACATCTACATGCTACCACTGGCTCAGATAATGAAGAACAACAACATAAGTTACCATAGCTATGCGGATGACACACAAATTTACGTAACAATTTCACCAGAAGACTATGCTCCAATTCAAACACTGAGTAAGGGCATTGAACAAATCAATGACTGGATGTGTCAGAACTTTCTCCAATTAAACAAAGATAAAACTGAGGTAATGGTTTTTGGAGCCAAGGCAGAACGTTTAAAAGTTAGCGCTGAGCTTCAGTCTGCAATGTTCAAACCAACAGATAAAGCCAGAAATCTAGGTGTAGTCATGGACTCTGACCTGAGTTTCAACAGTCACATTAAAACAGTTACTAAATCAGCCTACTATCACCTAAAGAACATATCTAGGATTAAAAGACTAATGTCACAGCAGGATTTGGAAAAACTTGTCCATGCCTTTATCTTCAGTAGACTGGACTACTGCAATGGTGTCTTCACAGGTCTCACTAAAACATCTATTAGGAAGCTGCAGCTGATACAGAACGCTGCTGCTCGAGTCCTCACTAACACTAAGCAAGTGGATCACATCACTCCTGTTCTGAAGTCTTTACACTGGCTTCTTGTGTGTCAAAGAATAGATTTCAAAATACTGCTACTGGTTTATAAAGCACTGAATGGTTTAGGCCCAAAATACATTTCTGACCTCCTGCTAAATGATGAACCATCCAGATCTCTCAGGTCTTCAGGGACTGGTCAGCTTTCTGTCCCCAGAGTCAGAACTAAACATGGAGAAGCAGCGTTCAGTTATTATGCTCCGAATATCTGGAACCAACTCCCAGAAACCTGCAGGTCCACTGCAACTCTGACTACTTTTAAATCCAGCAAGAAGACTTTTCTCTTTGTCGCTGCTTTTAATTGAACTGTTCATATCTTAGACTGCACTGTAACTTTTATCCATGTATTTTTTCTTTTAATGTTTATTTAATTATCTTTTCTTTTTAATGACTGATTTTAAATGCCATTTTCTTAATGTCTTTAATTTTTTGTAAAGCACTTTGAATTGCCTTGTGTTGAAAAGTGCTATATAAATAAACTTGCCTTGCCTTGCCTTCACTTTCTAAAACAAAACCATTCAGTAAAGTTAAAAGCAAAACATTTAAAGTGATGTAGTAAATTATTATTGGTTCATATATGAAGATTGCTTAAATCTTTATCTAAAATCAAAAACTATTCTCGTTTGTTTTAAGATGGTTTTTTTTCTTCTGAATGATATACATTTTGTTAAGAAATAACATCACATCTTTGCACTGATTGACATTCAACATGATTAAATGTAGATACATTTCAAAACATCTCTGTTTCTTTAAAAAAAACAAAAAATGTACAAAATATATATCTTTAAAACAATAATATTCTCTCTCCAGGTCTCTTGAGGCTCGTCCTCGTGTCTGTGGGTTTAGCCGCTCTCATAATGATTGTCGTGGCGGTCAACATATGGACAAGAACTAAAGGTGAGAACATTCACAGATGAAACTTCAACGCTTTTTTGAATTGTGGAAAGTAAAGTCGACTTTTTTTTCACACAGATGGATGAAATCAATGTGAGTTTTTACATCAAAATACTGAACTGTTTCTCTCTCTTCATTATGAACTGATAAACACAGACACAAAGTGCAGCCTCCACAGAGACCTGGGCCCTTTCTCATTTCTCGAACTCTCCTCCTCGACTCCCCTCCTCGACTCCTATCCTCGATACTTAGTCCCGCCCACAGGAGATGCGAGCGGAGGAGCCGAGGAAGGGAACCGAGGAGAGAGGAGGGGAAGCACCAGGCGGTTAGAGAAATGAGAACTCCTCTCCTCTGAGCGGTCATTTTAAAGAGACGTCCATTAATGATGACAGGAGGCACAGCAGCCTCTGTCTGATGGACAGATGTGTTCATGATGACTTATATATTTACTTTGATTCATTCACAGTGCGGTATAATGAGACAATAACAGGCTACAGATGCGGACACACACACACACACACACACACACACATATATATATTTATATATACCATTTCAGAATCAAACAGAGCACTCTCATAATAACGTAACACTATCGGAGACTCTGGTCGCTACAATGAGGAAATAAATTACGGGCCAAAAGTTTTATTTACAAGTATTAAAAGTAAGCAGAGGACACCAAACCAACTGAGACCTGTCTGTCCGCTGCATCCACACACTGTAAAACACACACACCTACACACTGTACCACACACACTGACTGTACCACACACAACACACACACACACACACACACACACACGCACACACACACACACACACACACACACACACACATACAGTTCCTAAAACAGGCTACAGCCGTTGTGTATTTTATTATGTGAAGCACTAAATGGTTTTAGAATTTTTTTAAATATCGACTCTTTGTAGATATCTACTAAACTAAAGCAAACAAAGAGAGTAGGCCTGTTATACTGAGTGATATATATTATACACACTGCTCTGCTTTCTGCACGGACCTCACAGCTGTTCTCACTGTAAACATTGCGTCGCGATGAAAGCAATTAATAAAATAATATCCAGGGGATGCATGCAGAGCTGTCATTGGCTGAGATAACTCCGGCCGTGCGTCACGACTCTTTGAAACATCTCTGTTCCCGGAAATGCATCCACGAAGGAGCCGTGGAGGACCCATCAGTGTATCCTCGGTTATAGCTCCTCCAGAGAGCCTCCTCGACGCTCGATCCTCGATCCTCGAAGTGCATTTAGAGAAATGAGATGTCCTTCAACATGGCGCGCTGAAATTCATTTCCGGGTCACTACCGGAGGACCGAGGAGTCGAGGAGTCGAGGAGGGGGATTTGATGAAATGAGAAAGGGCCCTAGATCTGAATCAACACCTCTTTGAACCTGTCAGTAACAACTGAACATGATGAGTTCAGATTAAAGGGCTGATTCCCCTGAATTACATCACACAGAGGATTTCCCCACCTTCACACTAGTGGCTTTCAGCAATGCTGATAGTTCTGTTGTTTTAGAAAACAATGTGTTTGTTACTGTGAATAACGTGCAGGATACAATCTAGTTCCAAAGCAAACTGTGCAGAAGTCAGAAGATTAAATCAGATCAGACGGGAACTGATGGTGCGTTCAGGGTCTGCTGACTCAACTGTGAACTGTGTTTTACTTTGAAATCCTTTGTAACCAACTCGTTGTTGTTGTGTTGTTGTTGTTGTTGTTGTTGTTGTTGTTTTCCTCAGGTGCATTGTGATGTAGATGATGGTACAGTGAACTATGAAAACATCAGACCTGCTGATGGAGTTTGAGCAACACTTCTGCCTCCATCAGACTCCACTGATCAACAACGTCTACATCCATCATCATGTTTCACATCAGGAGTGGAAGATTAAACAATCATTCTGAATTACATATAATTTCATTTTAGTCTTGATCTAATAAACCACTGGATGTCACTATAAACAGCTTTTAACTCCTGTTTCCTTCCTTATATTGTCTTCCAGCTGAAGGTTCAGAGCTGATTTCAAGATGTAGTGTTTGTTTGAGACTTCTTGAGCTCATTTTAACATCTCTGTGTTCAGAATTATTTCTTTCATTCACTTTCATTGAGCTTTGCTTTGTGTTTTGATGTCCATTTGATTGAATGGATATTCAGCTTTAATGTAGAAAGTAAGTTTTCTCTTTGTTATATCTGTTGACATCAGAATCTGCAAATAAAAAGAAATCCAACAATTGTGTTTGACTATTTTTGGAAATAGTCTAAAGGCACTTTGAGAAGTTGACATTATACTTATGAGAGGAAGTAGAAGCGTCACTTCTCAGCTAACAAACTATTTCATCAACATTTCATCAGAACAAGAGATAGAGGAAGCAGAGAGAAGCTTCTATTATCTTCCAGCTGAAAGTCTCAGAGCTTTTTGAAGATGTACTGATTGCTATTAGAGCTAAAGCAGCTTGAGCTCAATTGAATATCTATGTGTATAAAAACATTATTTTAATCCACTTTCATTTAGCTTAGCTGTCAACATGCGTTTTGATGTCCATGTCATTGAACGGGTTTTCAGCCTTAATGTAGAAAGTACAATTTATCTTTGATGCAACAATATAATCTGCACATAAATAAATGTTAATCTACATTTTACACTGTGTCCTGTGATTCCTACTAACAGTGTCTTTATCATGATGTTGCTCTTTGTACTTCCTGTTTTATTTTGTAAAAACACTATCCTTTTGTCATCTCTGATGTCACTTCCTGTCTTTGTGTTTTCCCGCCTTTTTGACATTGGCCCTTTCTCATTTCTCGAACTCCCCTCCTCGACTCCTATCCTCGATACTTAGTCCCGCCCACAGGAGATGCGAGCCGAGGAGCCGAGGAGGGGAACCGAGGAGAGAGGAGGGGAAGCAGCAGGCGGTGAGAGAAATGAGAACTCCTCTCCTCTGCGCGGTCATATTAAAGCGCCGTCCGTTAATTATGACGTGGCAACAGCTGCATCAGCTGTGAGTGTTTTGTGAGAGCGCTGTATTTTGTAATCTCTGTCAGATCAGCTGAACATTGTTCTCCCACATAGCCTATTTACTTAGACATATAGGCTACATTAGGCTTATGTACGTTTCATATATTCACACATGCACACATAAAAACACACCAAAAAAAACCTTTGTATACTAGTAGGCTAAATAACATGATAAATCATCAACTCACACCTCTTTCACAAAACACCTGCAATGAATTTGTAATCCAAGTAATTAACGAATCATGAGGGACCTAACAGGCTATATAAGGTCCAGGCACACCTGTGATTTAAATCTCAACAACGAAAAACCACCACATTAAAAATTGAGTCATGAAACCCGCTGTAGCACGTGCCTTACAGCAGTGGCAACAACTTCTGACCAACAACAGGAATCAGGAGAGACGCCGATCCCAGCGCTGGCAAGCGAGAATGCGCAAAGCCATCCTGCTTCATCTTGAGGTATTTGAGTGTTCGATTACAATTGTTTTAAATAGTTGAAAAATAGCTGGCTTTTTTCATTGGAATACAACATTCGATTAATTTGTTATGACAGAATATGTATGTGCAGTTTAGTTTGCTGGATAAAGCTATTGACCTGTACATTTTATTCTTCCTGCAGGTTCACCCACACTCATACAAACGTTTGAACAGCAGTGTCCCGGTGCTGGAGCTGTACTTCGGAGATGGGTGCCTGCTGAAGGACTTCAGGATGAGCCGAGACTCCCTGGAGGCCTTGATGCGGTGTCTGGGGCCTGAGAGGAGACAGGCCTGGGGACACCACATGACTGTCTTGACAACTGTGTACTGGCTGGCACACGGGTTGTCATACAGTGTGGTGTCCCGGGCCTTTCAGGTACCCCTCTCCACGGTCCACAGACTGGTCCATCAGGGAGTGGAGGACATCGCTGCTCTCAGGCAGTCTGTGATCAGGCTGCCTGCTGGTCCAGAGCTGGAGGAGGTCGGGCAGGGCTTCCAGCAGTTGGCCGATAGCCCGGCATTTAGTTCATGTGTGGGTGCCATTGATGGGTGCCACATTAGAATAAAGACCCCACCCGGACCCAGTGGCCAGGACTACATAAATCGGAAGCTCTTTCCTTCCATACAGCTGCAGGCTGTATGCGATGGGAAGGGTAAATTCCTACAAACATTCGTAGGATTTCCGGGCTCAGTGCACGACACGCGTGTACTAAAAAACAGTACCTTGTACACCAGGGTACTTTATTGTGGGAGATGGTGGCTATCCGTGCATTGTACACCCCATAACAATCGTAACACCGTATCGGGAGCCACTACAGGGGAGGGTACAGAGCCGCTTCAACGGCTGCCATGCAAAAGCGCGCAGCATCATTGAGCGCGCTTTTGGGATACTGAAGGGGCGATGGAGGTGCCTCCTGTCGAAGGCCTTGGAGGTGAAACACACCTTTGTCCCTGCTGTGGTCACTGCCTGCTGTGTACTGCACAATCTCAGCATTACTGCAGACATGATTCACCTGTTGGAGGAGGAGGAGGAGGAGGAGGAGGAGGAGGAGGAGGAGGAGGAGGAGGAGGAGGAGGAGGAGGAGGAGCAGGAGGAGGAGCAGGAGCAGGAGGAGGAGCAGGAGCAGCAGCAGGGGGTAGAGAGGTCTCCACCTCGTCCTGTGAGGGGGGAGCGAGGTGGACAGGGCCGGAGGAGAGACAGACTGGCAGACCAAATCTCGGCTCCTGACCACAACCCGGTCCAGCTGAACGACCACGATTATTGTTGAGGATTTTTATTTATGGCCAGTTTTTTTGTTACCCGTTTGTTTTCTTCACCGATGAAAAATGCATTTACTGGCCAGATGCATTACTCGGTTCTTTTGTTTGTCCATTGATATGCCTTATTTCCAATTTCGCCTTGCTCAAGTTTATTTAGACTTAGATTTATTTAGACTTTACAGACCCATGTCTTTATTACAAATTGTATGTGAAATAGGCCATCGCACAATCTCTTCAGAAAGTGTTACGTTTAGTGTTGAAATCGAGTCATGTTCAGTGATAACATGTTATGCTTTGACTGAACTTGAAAAGAAAGAAGAGACATGTTTTAGCAATTTTACTTATGTGGGGTTTGAGCTACATGCAGTAACTTGCCTCAATGTTAATGTATATATTATTTATAATAAAACATCCCTGATATTGCATTTGGATACTTTACACACGGTTGGTTTATGCGCAGAATTATTTGAGGTGGAGATCTAAAAAGCGGAAATCAGTGGCCATCACTTTCTGTATGACTATCGACAGTTATGGCTTGGGTTGCAAAAATACTTTAAAAACGTTGGCTTTTCAGTCAGGTCACAATCATAACCTGTATATTCAGCTTTGTATATAATAAAGATCTCCTTGTATCTTCAGTAAACATGTTTGTTTCTGTGTGTCTAATTGTAAAGAAGGCTTCATGCTTGATGTAACCCTTGTATGGTGTTCGGGTCTGTGGGACCTGTTTATTATTTTTCTAAAGAATAATGATAATTTATTTTCTCTAACTCACTCAATGGCCTTGGCTCTGCAGGTCTCCCTTGAAAAAGAGGTCAATGATCTTAATGGGATTTCACCTGGATAAATAAAGGATTTGAATTGAATTTTCTGTGAAGAACAGATATTAGAACACATTTTTAGTGACCACCCACTTTACCCCCCACACATTTATATTACATACAGGGTGTTCGGGTCCAACAGACCCACGAACACTGGCTGAATAACAGAAATATGAACACACCACACAAGAGTTAAGGTCAAACTTAAATATATTTATATATTTACTAAACATATATAAATAAAGAATAAATTAACACATCCAAAGTACAGAAAAAAGAAGAAAAAAACAGACACTATTCCTTCCTAACTAGTTCCTCAAAGAGCTTAATGAATTTGGCGGAGGCTTCCTCCGAGGCTGCCTGAATGCGGTTGAAGCGGTCCTCCTCCTTGACCGCCTCTGCCTCCAGGAACTGTAGTAAGGGGCTTTTCCTTTTTTTTCGGGGAGGGGGAGCGGCAGAGGTGGATGGCTCAACACACTCCTGGCTGTCCGAGCCAGACTCTGTGGCCTCCTCATCCTCCACTGTGGCCTGGCTCTGGACAGCCTCAGTGGATGTTGAGCCACTGCCAGAAGCCACAGCAGCAGTGGCCGAGTCCATCAGGGTGGGAGGGTCGATGGATGGCCTCCCACCGATGGCCTCATGCATGGCCGTAAAATACGGCCATGTGGCTGCTGTGGCCTCTCCCCTGTCGGTCCCTGACTCGGTTGGGGGGCATCTCAACTCCTACAAAAACGAGAGGTAAAGTTATACAAGAGCAGCAAGCAGACACAACCATGGTTTCACAGACACACATGAGTAAACGAAAGAATGATAACACATTACCTTGTATTTCCGTTTCAGGTTATCCCACTTTTTCCCGATCTGCGTGGGGGTTACAGAACCGCCCAAGCCAAGGGCCTTTAGAATTTCCCTGAGTGATACAAGAGATGTTTCAAGCTGGTCAGCAATTAATAAGGTCTGCAGCAACAGGTGCATCTAACAAAGCAATCGATATTTAAACTCACAGGTTCAGCAGACAATATTAAAATACCAATTGTAACCACCAATACGTGAATGCTAAGGATCATATGTTCCCAAGCAGGAACATGTCACTCACTCCCAGGCTCTCTTGGCCGTGTGCCTTCGGCCAGTAAAAAGGTTGTCTTTCTGACCCTCACTTTGATGAGGGTCAGAGTGTCTTGCTCTGTCCCTGTGAAAAGACAAAGTGAAAGGTGTAGCTTAAAACTGTTGGAAGATTTACAGACTGTAATGTGCGATGGATTCTAGTGTACAACATAGCCCAAACCAAATGATGGTGCTGAATGCTAAACAAAGTTTAACACTTTTACAAAAAAAATTACGTTTACACTTTTAAACATCATGGCATGCTGTAGCGGGATTGGGTGTATTTAAAATGTGAATAAAAACATAAAGAATATCAGGTGCAATGTCAATAAGGAATGTGGTTAGAGGGCTCTAACTGCATACAGACGGGCGGAGTTGGATCGCGCATTTCACTTCTTAAATAACTAATAGGCTACAACGAATCATTATCAACACTTACATTTGTGCATCGCTCCCGCCATGGTTTTGAAATCATTCCAGCTGTGTGTTACGCCTCTTTTCTACCCAACGTTCCCGGAAATGCATCCGCGAAGGAGCCGCGAAGGACCGTGGAGGACCCATCAGTGTATCCTCGGTTAGAGCTCCTCCAGAGAGCCTCCTCGATGCTCGATGCTCGGTGTGCATTTAGAGAAATGAGATGTCCTTCAACATGGCGCGCTGAAATTCATTTCCGGGTCACTACCGGAGGACCGAGGAGTCGAGGAGTCGAGGAGGGGGATTTGATGAAATGAGAAAGGGCCATTGTTGGATATTTAATCTACAGCAATGCATCATATTCTATGACAGTGCTTCTCAAAGTGTGGTCCGCGAACCACTGGTGGTCCGTGAGCGCCCCCTAGTGGTCCGCGAGTATATTGGTAACATTTCACATTTGAAATAAATACATTTAAGTTTTCCACACTCTCGCGGGAATATCTCCGCAATGGAGCTAGCTAAAGTTTCACTTTTGATGTCATTATATGGACCAGCGCAACACCTTCGTCACACATGTTGCCCCTTGTTTGTACCATTTTCAGGCGATTTGTAATCTGTTCTAGAAAAACGATGTGATTTTGGATTATTGTGGAGTTATGTGGTCCGCGAGTGTTTTTTTATTGGTTAAGTGGTCCTTGGTATGAAAATGTTTGAGAAACACTGTTCTATGAAATCATCATGGTAGCTTTGTCCTTTGACAACCATGTACTGTATCTCTAAACAGTCAAGTTTTCATGAGTTTAAAATAAATATATCACCAATAAGGAAATACGTGGTTTTCACTGGACAGGAAGGAGATGTTATTTATAATCTGGAAGTGAATTATTACATTTTAACCTGATTACTTCACAAAATGTATTTGGTATCATTCGTCCGCTGGTATCTAATGTGCTTATATGGTTGTGTTTTTTGTATGAATGTTATTACAGTAAACCCACAGGAAGTGACATGCGCTCATCTTGACTGAGTCTCTGCTGAGAGGAGAATTTACAAAAAAAGTAGAAGAGAAAAGAAGACGGAGCTTCTTTGAGGAAGTGACACTTTTTTAATATTAGGAAGTACATTCAACATTTCTCTTTAAGAGGCAGCCGGTCTAGAGACTTACACGAACACAAGAGACACGATGGCCGAGTTCAAACGGATTAAAAAGTCTTCACTTCTCATTCTGCTGCTTCAGTTTACAGGTAAGGATTCCTACAACATGTATTTATTTAGAAACATTAAAAAGGGTAATTTAGTCATCATGAATGTTACTTTATTACCTAACCTCATTTTAACCAAGACAGAGAAGTGGTCTGTTTGTCTTCCAACGAGGGGAAGGCAACTTTTAGACACATAGGGAACTTTTGTTGTAAATGAACATTTGTATTTCTCTGTATTCTTTATATTTCTCTCTCGTTTATTCAGGGGCTGCAATTGGACAGCATCTCCTCTACCTCTCTGTCAGAGTTGGAGATGAAGCCACTTTGCCGTGTAACAGTGTCAGACATGATCAGGGTGAATGTAATGGTACTACCTGGCTCTTCAGTGTTTCAGAACACACAGCAGCAGTAATTCTGGTTAGTGGTGGGCAGATTGGTGAAGAAGCTAAAGCTAAATCAGACAGACTGAGACTTACGGAGAATTGTTCTCTGGTTGTAAAGAAGGTCACAGAGGAGGATGTTGGAGGTTACTTCTGCAGACAGTTCAGATCAGATCAACAACTAGGTCCAGACTCTCAGGTTTACGTGTCTGTCGTTACCAGTGAGTATTTCCATCATAATGTTTCCAAACTTTCTCTGTAGAGCAAAATACTAAAACATTACAATTATTATTATTACAGTGATGAAGTTAATTATTATCTTTCTCTCACATATCTCCATCTTCAGTGACTGAGCATCAGGTCAACGATGAGGTGACGTTACGCTGCTCTGTGACGACACGTGTAGGTTGTAGACTCTCAGTGAAGTGGCTGCTTCCGGGTCGAGATGTGGACAAAGATAACAAGGATATAAAGACATCAGCGTCTGACTGCTCTGCTTTTGTGACATTTCCGACTTCTCAATATGGTTTCACACAAAGGTCTGAGTTGTTTACTTGTGAAGTAACAGCTGATGGTCACAACGTGCAGACCTTCAGGCCTCAGTCCTCAGGTGAGAACATTTGTGATCAGACTGTTTAAAGGCACTTCAAAGTTACGCGAAAAATTACATAAAAAGGGTGTTTATCTGATTTAATCAAGCTTAAACATTACATCGCAATATATGGTAAACATATTACTTCTGAAGAGTTGTGTTCATCTTGTTCAAATATGTTGTATGTTTTTGAAGCAGCAGCAGCAGCAGCAGCAACAACAACAACAACAACAACAAAAACAACAACAACAACAACAACAGCAGCAGCCGTTACATCAATTCTCACCATAAAAAAACCAGGTAAAAACTAGACAGTTTCAGCAATCTTAAACAAAACTACTCTATGGCACCTCAGGGAAATATCTGGAGAGAATTAGTATTTGGTCCTTTAATTAAGTGTTTTTGGTTTATTTTGTGAAACTAGTTGCAGATTAATGTTTTTTTGGATGCAGTTTTTGTCCCAAAAGTAATTTTGATTTGGTATAAAGTAACAAATACATGTTTTAACATCTTCATGTAATGTAAGTATCTCCGCTATTCACCTCACCTCCAATTTCGCCCATTTATTATCGTTTCAGATTGGTGGTTGTACCTGGTTCTGGCTTTGGTTCTCGTAGCACTTCTAATAACCATCGTGGCTTTCATCACATGGAGGAAAATGAAAGGTGAGAAAATATATACTTTTTTTAAACAATCATTTATTTTATATCACCAAATGTGGAAATTAAAGTCAACCCCGTTTTGTCTGTCTTTTCAGGGAAGGAAGCACGGGAAAGTGACAGTGTTGTGAGTTCTTAAATATATTTTTTTATTTAAAGTTGAAAGAAAGTAAGTGTTTCATAACCGTTAGTGGCTGTGCTTAATTAAACAAAGGGCTTGCATTCGCTAAGGTAAAGGAAGTGATTAGGAGGAAAAGCAAGAAGGGTCGTAAACTAATGTTTGGGATTTGCTTGTTTAACATGAGCACCTTACATTACAGCCTCATAAATGAATACAGGACATCATAATCATCCCTTCCTGTAGTGGGTTATATAGGATTTAGTGCATGTAAATGGTCTGCAAAGGCTAAAATCCCTGTGTTCCGTTCAGAGGGAGTTTTATTTCCCACACACCTCACCTCACTATGTAACACATGCGCTACTATTGGCTTGCGCTGGAATACATTTTACCTAATAGGCTAATGGGCGGGACATCTCTAAGCGGTTGACCAATCACAACAGAGCGGACCAGCTAACCAATCAGAGCAGACTGGGCTCTGGTTTCAGACAGAGGGTGAAAAGAGGTGCTGCAGCACAGGCAGTATGAGAACAATAAAGAGCTTTTTGAACATTAAAGCATGGAGACATGTAGAGACACTACATACTGATATACACCTGAACATCAGCAGGAGAGGACTCTTTAAAGTAGAGACACTACATACTGATATACACCTGATCATCAGCAGGAGAGGACTCTTTAAAGTAGAGACACTACATACTGATATACACCTGAAACAACAGCAGGAGAGGACTCTTTAAAGTAGAGACACTACATACTGATATACACCTGAACATCAGCAGGAGAGGACTCTTTAAAGTAGAGACACTACATACTGATATACACCTGAACATCAGCAGGAGAGGACTCTTTAAAGTAGAGACACTACATACTGATATACACCTGAACATCAGCAGGAGAGGACTCTTTAAAGTAGAGCCACTACATACTGATATACACCCTGAACATCAGCAGGAGAGGACTCTTTAAAGTAGAGACACTACATACTGATATACACCTGAACATCAGCAGGAGAGGACTCTTTAAAGTAGAGACACTACATACTGATATACACCTGAACATCAGCAGGAGAGAACTCTTTAAAGTAGAGACACTACATACTGATATACACCTGAACTTCAGCAGGAGAGGACTCTTTAAAGTAGAGACACTACATACTGATATACACCTGAACATCAGCAGGAGAGGACTCTTTAAAGTTGAGACACTACATACTGATATACACCTGAACATCAGCAGGAGAGGACTCTTTAAAGTAGAGACACTGCATACTGATATACACCTGAACATCAGCGGGAGAGGACTCTTTAAAGTAGAGACACTACATACTGATATACACCTGAACATCAGCAGGAGAGGACTCTTTAAAGTAGAGACACTGCATACTGATATACACCTGAACATCAACAGGAGAGGACTCTTTAAAGTAGAGACACTACATACTGATATACACCTGAACATCAGCAGGAGAGGACTCTTTAAAGTAGAGACACTACATACTGATATACACCTGAACATCAGCAGGAGAGGACTCTTTAAAGTAGAGACACTACATACTGATATACACCTGAACATCAGCAGGAGAGGACTCTTTAAAGTAGAGACACTACATACTGATATACACCTGAACATCAGCAGGAGAGGACTCTTTAAAGTAGAGACACTACATACTGATATACACCTGAACATCAGCAGGAGAGGACTCTTTAAAGTAGAGACACTGCATACTGATATACACCTGAACATCAGCAGGAGAGGACTCTTTAAAGTAGAGACACTACATACTGATATACACCTGAACATCAGCAGGAGAGGACTCTTTAAAGTAGAGACACTACATACTGATATACACCTGAACATCAGCAGGAGAGGACTCTTTAAAGTAGAGACACTACATACTGATATACACCTGAACATCAGCAGGAGAGGACTCTTTAAAGTAGAGACACTACATACTGATATACACCTGAACATCAGCAGGAGAGGACTCTTTAAAGTAGAGACACTACATACTGATATACACCTGAACATCAGCAGGAGAGGACTCTTTAAAGTAGAGACACTGCATACTGATATACACCTGAACATCAGCGGGAGAGGACTCTTTAAAGTAGAGACACTACATACTGATATACACCTGAACATCAGCAGGAGAGGACTCTTTAAAGTAGAGACACTGCATACTGATATACACCTGAACATCAGCAGGAGAGGACTCTTTAAAGTAGAGACACTACATACTGATATACACCTGAACATCAGCAGGAGAGGACTCTTTAAAGTAGAGACACTACATACTGATATACACCTGAACATCAGCAGGAGAGGACTCTTTAAAGTAGAGACACTACATACTGATATACACCTGAACATCAGCAGGAGAGGACTCTTTAAAGTAGAGACACTGCATACTGATATACACCTGAACATCAGCAGGAGAGGACTCTTTAAAGTAGAGACACTACATACTGATATACACCTGAACATCAGCAGGAGAGGACTCTTTAAAGTAGAGACACTACATACTGATATACACCTGAACATCAGCAGGAGAGGACTCTTTAAAGTAGAGACACTACATACTGATATACACCTGAACATCAGCAGGAGAGGACTCTTTAAAGTAGAGCCACTACATACTGATATACACCTGAACATCAGCAGGAGAGGACTCTTTAAAGTAGAGACACTACATACTGATATACACCTGAACATCAGCAGGAGAGGACTCTTTAAAGTAGAGACACATCTCTGAAACGTTCAAAGATGCATTGTACATGTTCAGCTGATGTTGTTTGTATTATTCCACGATGTGAATGAACTGAAGTGTGTAATGCTTGTTGTCCAGGGACAGACCTCAACCCCTGCCGTGAATTCTCCAGAGACCAACCCGGCCACGGTGAGTTCACTCACTGAAACAAGTCTTAAATCTCTCTCTGGTCGTTCGGCCTTATGGGTGTGAGAATGTGCAATAAAGATACATGAGGGAAGTTAGACGGTGTTGCTGCACTGCACAGGAAGAGCGGATGAGTGTAAGAGCAGAAGTGGGAAGTCAAATCAACAACAAAACGGTGCTTATTATCTTGTCCTTTCTGTGTAGGCTGATCCTGAAGAAGGAGTTTGTTACGCCTCCATCAGCTACACCAAGAATACCCACAAACAAGCTGAGGTACGCTGTCTGTAAAGAAACACAACACATTGTTTTTGTTGTGCACTGTGTGTGTCATGTAGCCTATCAATGATGTTTCTTCGTGCCGCTGTCTTCTAGAGTCCTGCAGTTATTTATATTGTGCTATTTCCTTCCAGGTTAAGATTGAGACTGACGCAGATGAAGGTGACGAAGTGACTTATTCGACTGTGAAAGCTTCCACCAAATAACCCAGCAGCCTCTATGACACCATCTAACGTCAATCACAACCTCTGTTCATGGTTTTATGATCATTTTCAGGATGGATTCATGTAAAAAGCTTCATTTCTGTTTAAAGTTTGACGAGTGGCGCAATGTAAGAAAAAGGGGGAGTTATACTTAGCATGTTTTGGCGGTTGCTTTATATATAAATGACCTCAATACGTGACGGATAGACTTCCTGTAATACTTGTGTGCTCAGTGATGGATTTCCTCATCTTATGCTATGTATGTGTTTTCATATTGTTATTTTAGTAATTATGTTATATGCAAAGAAATGCAGAATCTGTTCTTTAGTTTCATCTGTAATGGTTTGATATTCAATAATTTGACCATGTGTGTTTTATTTAGCTTTCCCTATATTGTTATTAAAGTATCGAATTACCTGTTATTCCGCTGGATGCGTGCACACTGTGGACATCCTAAAGTAACTTTGTCATGTACTGTAGGAGTTAGGAAAGGAAATGAAGCTCTTGAGAGTAAGAATAGAGGAAGAAAGTCACAATGAGGAAGCGACTCGTCACAAGAAGTAGATAATGCGTTTATTTTGAGACTCTTAAAGATTGAGCACACAAAGGAAAGAGAAGCAGAAATGCTCTTATTCCACTTTTCTACTATTTTCTTTTTGTATTTACTTGCACTATGTTTTCTGTTTTATTGTGTTGCACTGTTGGAGGAGGAGCCTGTGACCTCAGATTTCCATTGTCATATCTACGCTGTAGCTATGTAAGCATGACCAATAAAAGCCTTGAACCTTAAAGTGAGAAACATTGTTGTGTATTTATCATCATATATCTCACGTGAGGACAGGAAAAGGCTAGTCTCTGTGACCTTTTTACCTGTGCTGGACTATGGTGATCTGATCTATATGAATGCACCTGGCCATTACCTGATCAAGTTAGATGCAGTGGCGTAACTATCGCCGGTGCAGCCGGTGCAACGCAGAGCCAGCCAGGAGCCCATGCAAAAAAAAAGATATATATATTATTTATTTGTTGGCATTGAGTGGTTCACACAGTCTTCAAAGTAAAGTAAAGTAACCAACTAAATTAATTAGTAATTTGTCTGTCCAATGACCTTGCTCCCTTTCATGTCATGTGATACCTTGCATGACGAGCGAACCGTTTAATCAACCTGAACTGTGCTGTAGCTAGCAGCAGCAAGTTCGGTAGCATTATAAAAAATGTAATAGCTTGCATTTATAATGTACATCAAACCAAAGCACAAGAGCAGCGTTCAAAAGAGAAAGGACAAGAGAGAACAAGGAGATGTAACAGCTAAACTGACAAAAATAGACCCTTTTTGTGTCATACATCGTCCCCGAAATCGAGCGCTAACGTTAGCAATGTTGATGTGCAGCGGCAGCCGGAGGCTAACGATAGCTCACCTGCCTCACCACCATCATTGTCATCTAGCTCCACAAATGAAGCTGTATCCGTGGCTGTGCAACCTTCTTCTCCAGCCAGCCAGGGAGAGAGGCTGGATTTGGCGATGGTCCAACAGTTCCCCCAAGGGCCCCAACCGACAGGGGACTCTATGGCGCTATTGAGACCCCCGACGCCAAGATCAAAAGCTATATTATAGCAACCGGTCCATGTAGGCCTTCCGGCCCATTCCCCAGAGACAAACAACAAATATTGTTTTTGGGGCCCCAAAACAATATTTGCACCGGGGCCATTCACAACCTTGTTACGCCTCTGGTTAGATGCCGCCTATCACAGTGCACTGAGATTTGTTATGAATTAAGCACTTACTCATCACTGTACCCTGTACCCTGTACACCAGGGCGGGTTTGCCTTCACTTACTGTACGGAGGCTCAGTCATTGGTACATGTTCATCTACAAAGCCATGTCGGGTAAACTACCATCTTATATCTGCTCTCTGATCACACAGAGAGTTACAGGCAGCTATTGCCTGAGATCACATGATGTGGTTTGTTACATGTGCCAAGTGCAAGGACTGACTTACGAAAGCTCTTATGTGTGCAGCTCCTCTTGCTTGACAGTCTCCAAAAATAATTGAAACTGAGCTATTTGGTTCCACTGCATGTTTTTAAAGCTCGGATAGATGCTATTTAATTTTTTCAGTCATTGTCGATAGGTATGTAAATGTAGTCCTGTAAATATGTTGTAGGCTATGATGTCTTTTTTTGTTTTCATGTGTAACCTACTTGCTGCAGGTCTCCCTTGAAAAAGAGATTGATGATCTCATTGGGATTCACATGGTTAAATAAAGGTTTGAAATAAAAAATATAATTAGGCTTTGGCGCACGGATTTAATGTTTAAATCTGATTTATGGTGACCAAAATTCGTCAGAATCAGATCAAAATGTACATTTGTTACAGCAAGTAAAGAGCCAAAGATAGCTTAATATTAATAAAGAAACATTCATAACAGAATATTAAAGATACAACTGTACAAATTACATTTCACAAAATACACATCGAGTACCAGTTACAGTTTTGAGATAAAGGTCCATTATCTTATGTTCTGAAGGCTCTTACGGTTTTTAATCTTTGTAAAGCACTTTGAATTGCCTTGTGTTGAAAGGCGCTATAAATAAACCCGCCTTGCCTTGCTTATCTATTCTTAGCCGATTCTAAGGGACCGTTATTTTGAAAACTGTCTCGCGAACCGGAAGTGCTTGATTGTTGACCCAGAAGTGGTTTCCGGTTGGTGTGATGTTGGAAGGATTGTGAATTTGGTGCTGAATTTTCTCATATTTTGGACAAACATCCTCGTTTAAATCCTCTAAACTTCAACACAGGAGTGACCGTGTGCAGCTCGGTGAGTTTGAAACTCAGAAAGAAGACAGAAAATGAGATTAAAGCACGCTGTTATCATAAACTAGATATATATGAATCTGTTAGCTTAGCTTAGCATCTGTTCGGGTGTCAGATGACAGCGACTGTAAACAAGAAAAATCCCACTATCAGCTAAATTACTCTTTATATAACCTGCCAAATGCCGTTATCTCGCTATTAAATAAGAACAGACACTGTCTTATATTCGGTTTGTGACGTTAAGTTAGCTACACGTGTTTACACCTGCCGTTATGGTATTCTAGTTAGCATTAAGCTAACTACTGTTGATAGATACTTTATTTATCCCTTTATTGATAATTGGGAAATTCATTTGTTACTGCAGCAATGTGTTCAAGCATACACATATTTAAAAAGGTGGAATAAAGTATGAACATAAACAGAAAACATATACATAATATCTACAGTGGAAAATACATATATCACAAATAACTTGGCACAGGAATATAGACGTATACTACAGTAGCAGAAACTTAAATGCATATGATAGGATATACATTTAAGATGTGCAAAGTACATAGGATAATATACATATAACATTTGAGCTAAGTAAATAGGATAGTATGTACATTAAATGTGTGCAAAGTACATAGGATGGTATGTACATTACATTACATTACATAGGATAGTGCAAAGGCTTTATTGTCATATGCACAGTCACAGTGTAGATATGGCAATGACAAGAGTATCCCTGGCTCCTACAACGATGCAACATAAAGACATAAAACTGTAGAAAAAACTATAAAAAATAGTGCAAGAAATAGAGTATAAATACAACTGTTTAAAATAATGTTGAAAGTGCAGGAGAAGTTACAAGTAAAATAGATTTAGATGAGCTACAAATAGTGAAGTTAAATGCTGTGCCTCTGGGTTTTTTCCAAAGGCCTGGTTTACTTTCAGTTTGACACGTTTCCTCCTGTTCTAGATGTGAGTCTGGCAGCTGTCCACCATGAGTAACAGCCACCCTCTGCGTCCACTGGCCTCCGTGTCGGAGATCGACCACATCCACCTGTTGTCGGAGCAGCTGGGCGCCCTGGTGCTCGGAGAGGAGTACAGCGATGTCACCTTCATCGTGGAGGGGAAGCGCTTCCCGGCACACAGGGTCATCCTGGCTGCTCGATGCCACTACTTCAGGCAAGTGCATATTACAAAACAAACATAGCGTCTGGCACTGGTTGTCTTCTGTCAATCCTACACATCCTTTTTTAAAGGTCTCCTATCATACAAAATGCACTTTTTAACGTCTTTTTATACATATTTTATAGATACGTTTCCCCGGTGTGTCAGGGAACTCACAAAGCGTCAGTAAATAAAACCCTCTCTCTTTTCCTCCGTACCCACATCTCTAAAAACGGGGAACAACGGAGCTGATCCAGAGTTGCGTCCGACATGACGTAATATCTGAAATGTGGACCCACGGGCCAATCAGAAACGTTGCTGTCAGAAACAATGCCCGACTGTTTTGGATGTAATATGGTCGGTGTTTACATTAGCATCGATAACACTCAGAGCTAACCTGTGCTGGAGAGCATGTGTGTGAAGAAGCAGGAAGTAAAAAGGAACTCACCTTGTGGTGTAACCGGCAAGAGAGAAAGCCTTTGAGCTCCATAGCTAAAGATTTACTCTGTAAAACGTTTTTTTAGAAAATGAATGACCACTGATGAAAATATTAACACTTGGTTCTTCTTGTGTCTGCTTCAGGGCCCTGCTGTACGGCGGGATGAAAGAGTCCCAGCCCCAGGCGGAGGTGTGTCTGGAGGAGACGTGCACCGAAGCCTTCTCCATGCTGCTCCACTACCTGTACACGGGCCGGGCCAGCCTCAGCTCGGCCCGCGAGGAGGTTCTGCTGGACTTCCTGGGCCTGGCGCACCGCTACGGCCTCCAGCCACTAGAGGACTCCACCTCCGAGTTCCTCCGCACCATCCTGCACATCAACAACGTCTGCCCGGTGTTCGATGTGGCCAGCCTTTACTCTCTGAGCGCTCTCAGTGCCGCCTGCTGCGCCTTCATGGACCGACACGCGCCCGAAGTGCTGAACTCTGACAGCTTCCTCCTGCTGTCCAAGGTGAGAGGTTCATGCTCTCATTGGGGGAATGATCCTGACATTTGGTTTGAAATATTACAGTAATCTGGATAGTAGATAAATCATGTTCCTCCTACTCTCCAAGCTGAGAGGTGGCATCATTCGGATTGACCCTAATTATTCCTGCCATTTTACTTCAATTTATTATTGTTTGAATATTTGTTAAATGCATTTAGATTTAAATTACTTAACTTTTCGTTTTTGTGAATTACAATAGGGTTTAAAAGATGTGCCGTGAGGGAGGACGTGCCAGACATGTCTTCAGTGTTTCCCATACATTGATTTATTTCTGACGGGCCGCCACAAATAAATATCGTAAAAAAATGAAAAAAATAATAATATATTTTTATTTAAATGTTGTGAATGGATAGTGAGGTGGGCTGATGATCGGAAGGTTGCCAGTTCAAATCCCGCCTAGAACACCACCACCAGTGTGCCCTTGAGTAAGGCACTTAGCCCTCAGTTACTCCAGGGAGAATGTCCCTGTAGTCGGTCATTGTAAGTCGCTTTGGAATAAGGCGTCTGCTAAATTGTAAATTATATTTCTGGGAGAATAAACCCCACAGACCCTCAACTCCGGTGTGTCTCACTCATTAACAACACAACAAGAACGTAGTCTACAGTAGCCATGAACTCGCATGTATTTTCTTATTCGAGGGGGGGGTGGATGCGTGGACCACCCGAATAGGTTAAGGGGCGTTTGGCTTTTCTTGCAGTGGGGGGGTGCGGTGCCCCCACCAATAGAATGAAATTCTGTGGGAAACACTGTCTTTATATGGCAGGACAACAGGGGGTGATTCGACAGGGAAGCGGTATAGTCTTTGGACCACAATCTTTTTGTTATATTTCATTACACGGAGAACTACTATTGTTGCCTCGAATCGCAGAAATGTATGTTGACGTGTGAGGAAACGCACCATGGATTGACAAATTCTTACCTTCTTAAACCAACACTCAAAAGAAGAATTAGACATTTTAAAAAAAAAGTACCCAAAGTATTTTATGTACAGTAATTAAATGCAAGAAAACAAAGACACAATCAAAACTAAGACGCTCAACATTTTTAGTATTTTTGACTTTTGAAACGATCGTTGAGTACAGACATGAAGAAGAGGGGACACATGTTGATGTAGTAGAGACATGAAGAAGAGGGGACACATGTTGATGTAGAAGAGACATGAAGAAGAGGGGACACATGTTGATGTAGAAGAGACATGAAGAAGAGGGGACACATGTTGATGTAGAAGAGACATGAAGAAGAGGGGACACATGTTGATGTAGAAGAGACATTGAGAAGAGGGGACACATGTTGATGTAGAAGAGACATGAAGAAGAGGGGACACATGTTGATGTGAAGAGACATGAAGAAGAGGGGACACATGTTGATGTAGAAGAGACATGAAGAAGAGGGGACACATGTTGATGTAGAAGAGACATGAGAAGAGGGGACACATGTTGATGTAGAAGAGACATGAAGAAGAGGGGACACATGTTGATGTAGAAGAGACATGAAGAAGAGGGGACACATGTTGATGTAGAAGAGACATTGAAGAAGAGGGGACACATGTTGATGTAGAAGAGACATGAAGAAGAGGGGACACATGTTGATGTAGAAGAGACATGAAGAAGAGGGGACACATGTTGATGTGAAGAGACATGAAGAAGAGGGGACACATGTTGATGTAGAAGAGACATGAAGAAGAGGGGACACATGTTGATGTAGAAGAGACATGAAGAAGAGGGGACACATGTTGATGTGAAGAGACATGAAGAAGAGGGGACACATGTTGATGTAGAAGAGACATTGAGAAGAGGGGACACATGTTGATGTAGAAGAGACATGAGAAGAGGGACACATGTTGATGTAGAAGAGACATGAGAAGAGGGGACACATGTTGATGTGAAGAGACATGAAGAAGAGGGGACACATGTTGATGTAGAAGAGACATGAAGAAGAGGGGACACATGTTGATGTGAAGAGACATGAAGAAGAGGGGACACATGTTGATGTAGAAGAGACATGAAGAAGAGGGGACACATGGTGATGTAGAAGAGACATGAAGAAGAGGGGACACATGTTGATGTAGAAGAGGGGACACATGTTGATGTAGAAGAGACATGAGGAAGAGGGGACACATGTTGATGTAGAAGAGACATGGAGAAGAGGGGACACATGTTGATGTAGAAGAGACATGAAGAAGAGGGGACACGTGTTGATGTAGAAGAGACATGAAGAGGAGGGGACACGTGTTGATGTAGAAGAGACATGAAGAGGAGGGGACACGTGTTGATGTAGAAGAGACATGAAGAGGAGGGGACACGTGTTGATGTAGAAGAGACAAAGTGGATTTTGTATAACAGGTGACCTTTCAGTAAGCGTCTCTGTCCGCAGGCGGCCCTGCTGACGGTGGTGAGCCGGGACTCGTTCGCTGCCACAGAGAAGGAGATCTTCCAGGCGTTGAGTCGGTGGTGCCGGCAGCACGAGGAGGGCGCAGACACCCAGGAAGTGATGGCGGCGGTGCGGCTGCCGCTCATGACTCTGACTGAGATGCTGAACACGGTGCGACCGTCGGGTCTGTTGACCCCCGACGACCTGCTGGACGCCATCAAGACCCGGTCGGAGAGCCGCAACATGGACCTGAACTACCGCGGCATGCTCAGTGAGTTCTCCTCAAATCTGTTTCTCCATATACATGTATCGGGTACTCGTATGTAGCTCATCGAGCATGCGCAGTTGAGTTGAGTGCCTTTTAGGACCTGATGATTCTAATAAAGGCAAAACAATAGTTCATACTCTGTAGTTTATTTAGCTTACAAAAAAGTATCCACTGATTTACAGACGTCTCTTTCCCAATGTTAGTCAATGGGAAGAAGTCTTTTTGGCACGGGAGTTGTAGTACCGCCGTTTGGCCACTATGAAAACTTGCTTCAACGTCCGCCGCACTTCCTGGGGGCTTATTACTTCCTCCATTAATAATGTATTCTTCTTCACACAGACAGACGACACAGACTATAACAGCCCTTGTTGTTAAACACCCACGATGTGCAATATATATATATATATGCCGTTAATTCCTGTGCAATATATACCTGGCTGCTACATCTTCAGAACTGTTACAGATGGGTATTTTGTAAATTGTGTAATTTTATTTAATTTTGTCATCTTTAATACTTGTTGTATGCATGCTTCTTAGTTAACACTAAGCTGTCTTTGGCTCTTCTCTGCTGTAACGGAGCGTCCACACTACAGCTCCAAAAATAGCTTGGAGCTGGGCGTGTCTGGAGCTTGGGGATTTTATTCAAGCAACACGACCAACAACCAATCACATGAATCTCCCGCCCCCGACATACAAAGCAAAAACCCCCGGGGATTTTATGGGAGCAATATATATATATATATAAACTCCCCAAACAGGCGAAACCTACCAGTTTCCCCCACTGTCTCTGCCACCTCCCTCCATGCCTGGTTCCTCCGGTTTGTGTCCCGGGAGGTGAAGAGGGTCTGGTCATACAAAACCGGGTGATTTGCTACGGCGATAATTAGTTTCTCCTCTGACTTTTTTTGAAATATAGAAATGAACGGCGGGATATCTCTCCCAGCTTAGACGCGGTTTGATTGGCTACGGCTTCAGCTGTCAGATTTTGGGAAACAGGATTTGATTGGCTGGCGCTGGCTACTCCGGCGTCTCAGGCGACCAGAAGTTGAACATTGTTCAACTTCTGTCGCCTGAGACGCCTCGCTCTGCTACCCACAATTCAGTTCGGCGAAAAAGCGCGGCTACGTGACGTCACCCCATTGAAAGTGAATGGGCAGATCGGAGCAGATGGGAGCTTTCGACGCTGTAGTGTAGACGGGCCGTAACAAATGGAAATGTCCCGTCTGTGGGAAGAATAAAGGTATTCTGATTCTGTAGTACCGCCGTTTGGCCACTATGAAAACTTGCTTCAACGTCTACCTCACTTCCTGATTACCTCATCCATTAATCATTTCTTCTTCTTCTTCAATGGTTTTCAGTCCCCGAGGAGAACATAGCCACCATGAAGTACGGCGCTCAGGTGGTGAAAGGCGAGCTGAAGTCCGCTCTGCTGGACGGAGACACCCAGAACTACGACCTGGACCACGGCTTCTCCAGACATCCCATCGAGGACGACTGCCGCGCCGGGATCCAGGTCAAACTGGGCCAGTCGTCCATCGTCAACCACATGCGCCTGCTGCTGTGGGACCGAGACAGCCGGTGAGTCACGCTTGTTGCTTATTTAATTAGCTCTTTTGACTGCACTGTTAGTGTTGGGAAGATACTGAATGTACTCTTCCAATCAGGAGAGGAACGGCCCGTCCACACAGCAGCTTTGAAAAAATCTTGAAAATCTTGGAGCTGGGCGTGTCTGAAACGCTTGGGGATTTTTTGCGACCAACACCCAATCAGGAATCTCCCGCCCCCGACATACAAAGCAATAGCAATGTTAAAACAAAGTAAACTGGATATAAACTCCCCAAACAGGCGAAACCCTACCAGTTTCACCCACTGCCTCTGCCACCTCCCTCCACGCCTGGTTCCTCCGGTTTGTATCCCGGTAATAGTTCTGGTCGTAAAGAACCGGGTGATTTGCTACCGTAACTTCTCGTTTGGAATATGAGGAAATGAACTGCGGTCTGGCTCTCCCTGCGTACACGCGGTTTGATTGGCTAGCGCTTCTACTGTCAGATTTGCATACACGTGTTTGATTGGCTGACGCTTCCAGCTCAGCTTCAAAAGTTGAACATTGCTCAACTTTGGAATCCTGAAAATCCTGGAAATCTTCGCTTCGCTCCCCCACAATGCAGTTCGGCGAAAAGCGAGGCAATGTGACGTCACCCCATTCAAAGTCAACGGGCAGAGAAGCGTTGGAAGATTTTTTTAACGCTGCTGTGTAGACGGGCCGTAACATGATAACAGAGGTATCCCAACTGTAGCTGTGTACATGACAGGATGTAGGATTACCTTTTTATATAGACCATTTTTATTTTATGTGTTCAGGCTTCTTCTAAAAGCATGCACTCACTAGTTTGATTTTTTGATTTGATTTATTTCGAACGTGTAAAACAATAATAAAAAAATAATAATAATGAAACGAAACAATAGAATTAGGATACTGTACAATCTTAAGCAGTGTCAAATTGATAAACAAAAATACCATTGAGAGGCGAAGTCCCTCCCCTTCCTGTTGGACCTTATTTCTGAAAAAGTATGCATTGAAGTCAACGGAGAGAGAACGTATCTTTCAATCCCGTTTGAATTGTGCCACGAATTACACATATGATGTTTGTCAATCTTAAAAAATCATTTCCATGTAAAAAGAGTCACAGTTTGTCGTAAAACTGTTGAAATATAAGACTATGAGAAATACGCAACTAGAAAGACTACAAATCCCAGAGTCCCAGTCCCGCATGCTGGCTCTACGGAACCGACTAACTCCCCTTGTGTGTATGCACAGCTCTCAACGCGCCCAGACTTGCAGTGATTTCCACCTCTTTTAATACTTTCCGCCTCATTCTGAGAGAAAGAAGTGAAATGTTTCAACGTGACGGCCGTCTTGGTGTGTGGTGCGAGGCGGGAGATGTAGTTCATTGAGCGGTTTCACACAAAGAAAGTGTTACTTCAGTTTTACGACACATTTGTATTTTTTTTACTTATCTTTTAAATTGACAAACATCATGTGTGTAATTCGTGGCTCAATTCAAACGGGATCGAAAGATAATCTTCGGAGCTCCCCCGGAAAGGGAGGGACTTCGCCTCGCTATTGACTTATAAATTATATATAAACGTGTGTGTGTGTGTGTTTTAGGTCCTACTCCTACTACATCGAGGTGTCTATGGATGAGCTGGACTGGGTTCGTGTTGTCGATCATTCAAAGTTCCTCTGTCGCTCCTGGCAGAATCTGTTCTTCACGCCACGAGTTTGCAGGTAAAACATTTGCCTTCTAGTGAAGTTATCATCCCTTTACCCAAGCTGTAGCATTTCCTACATGTTCTACCTGCCTTCTTACCATAAACAAGGGCTCACACACGAGAAATGAACCCTAACTGCCATATCAGTTGTCCATGGCAACTACAGTGAGTTCTGAGCAGGTTGACTGTACTCTATTTACATTGTATTCCCAGTGTTTACAAACTACGTTATAATTGCTTCAGAGAGGACATAAGACCACATCGGAAAGCAAGTCAGTCCCTTGTTTCGGTGCCTTGAGAGTTCTAATAGCCTTGTTTTCACCTTGTTAGACAAATCAAGGTGAAGCGGAGACACGCCAGGTGTTAGATGGGCATGTGTGGTTCCAGATAAGAGTCCCAACAAATCAGAACATCGATCAAGTTGTTTCCTTTGAGATTGAATCTCGCAACACACGAACACAACCAGCCAGCCATAGCGTTAATGCAAATTCTAACACAATTTTACCCCTAAAACAATGAATATACCTTTTTAGGTTAGGGATGCCAGCGATTATTCGAATATTCGCTCCAGTCTCCATAATCGATTATTATTTTTAAAAATCGATTTTATTTTTTTTATGTTTTTTTTTTTTTTTTTTTTGTATGGCTTAGTTTCAACCAAAATATATATATATATATGCTAATAATAGTATTACAAATTGTAAATGGTCATTGGTCACACCACCAGTTTGTTTTACTGTAAACTTGGAGGAAGCCTCGATTATTATTCGCCAGGGCTGCCGAATAATCGATTGTGATCATGGTCAGTTTCTGGCAACCCTACTTTAGGTACCGTGTTCATTTGGCACTACGAGGTTCAACTAAAGCAGTCTTATCAAATAGTGTTGCTCAATCACATGCTGCCTTCTTTGTGTCTCAGGTACGTTCGCATCGTGGGAACTCACAACACGGTCAACAAGGTCTTCCACCTCGTGGCTTTTGAGTGCATGTTCACCAACCGATCATTTACCCTGGATAACGGCCTTCTGGGTAAGTTTCAGACACGGCCCTTGCCACATATCAGAAATCCATTGTGTCGTGTGCAACAGTGGGGAGGTGTTACATTGTTACAGCATGCAGGTACAAGTCACATTTTAAATGAGTTGATGATGTAATAATAGGAAGTGGCAAAGTTCATATGAAACTAAATTAAAGGAGAACACATAGTAAAACAAATAATTAGGGATGCTCACTCTTAATAGTGTGATCGGTGCTCTCTATCGAGGCCGGTCAGGAGAGGCGATCACATGACGTAAAATACATGACACTTTTCTCTGCGCGCGGCTAAACGAGCTCGCCAACATGGCTTCACCGGTCTGGCAGTATTTTAAGGTGTCCGAAAAAGACAGTAAGATAGCGGGATGCAACGTGTGTGAAGCAGAAACCCTGCAGCTCCGCCCGCGGTGACGGACCGGTGAGCGACACACACTAACGGCCCGTCCACACGGCGGCGTGCGTTGAAGCTTCACCGCTTCTGCCCATTCACTTTGAATGGGGTGACGTCACGTTTCGCCGAACTGTCACGCAGCCCCTGTACATTGATGGAGGCTGTGTGGAGAGAGTCTCGGTGATCAAACTCCTGGGCGTTCACCTGGCGGAGGACCTGTCCTGGAGGACCGACACCACGGCAACCGTCAAGAGGGCACAGCAGGGACCACCTCAGACAGGAGCTGCTTCTGTCCTTCTCCCGCTGCGCCGTGGAGAGCATCCTCACCGACTGCATCCTCACCGACTGCATCTGCGTGCGGTTCCTCAGCTGCACGGCCGCAGAGAGGGGTGCGCTCCAAAGGGTCGTCAACTCGGCCCAGAAGATCGTCGGGTGCCCCCTCCCCTCCCTGGAGGTACCTCGTTGCCTTAAGAAGGCAGTCAAGATCCTCAAGGACCCACACCACCCGGGTAACGAGCACTTCGTACGGCTGCGCTCAGGCAGGCGCTTCCGTACCATGTCTTCCCTTCAAACAGACTCGAGTTCAGTTTTCAGCAATACGAGGGGAATCGTGCAATCTAATTTATTTATTATTTATTTATGTACATATTCCCGATCATGTCTTTTTTAAGTCCCATTTATTGTCTTGTTGTTTTTATGTTGTCTTGTTGTTTTTATGGTGTCTTGTTGTGTTTATAGTGTCTTGTTGTTGCGTGTTGGCACCTTGAGTCTGTTGTAATGTCGTTGTACCGGTACAATGACAAATAAAAGATCTATCTATCCATCATTGTGGGAGCGAAGCGTAGATTTGCTCGCGACGAAAGTTGAGCAATGTTCAACTTTTGAAGCTTCGGCGGAAGCGTCAGCCAATCGAATCATATGCCAGTACAAGCTCTCGCCAATCAAACCGCGTGCTTGTGTGTCCGGGGAGGGAGATCCATGTGATTGGTTGTTGGTCCAGTTTCAGTTTCTCTGGAACAAGCTAAACTAGTTACACATATATGTATTCTTCACTGTCGGTAATTAATCTGAACGAACATCTCAAAGGACAGTAAAACTCATGTTGGCAAGACCGGTTTCCCCCAAGTCAATGTCACGACCTCCTGTCCGCAGTGCCGAGTGAGAACGTGGCGACCATCGCATCGTGTGCCAGCGTCATCGAGGGAGTGAGCCGCAGCAGAAATGCCTTGCTCAACGGCGACACGCACAACTACGACTGGGACTCGGGCTACACCTGCCACCAGCTGGGCTCCGGAGCCATCGTCATCCAACTCGCTCAGCCCTATAGCATCGGATCACTCAGGTACATCCATCAATCCATCACAATCTAAATCAAATACTATATTAAAGTGCAGAGCTGTGCAGATTTACAAAGAGGAAGTAGTGTAGGTAGGTAGACAGACAGACAGACAGACAGACAGACGGGTAGGTAGACAGACGGGTAGGTAGACAGACGGGTAGGTAGACAGACGGGTAGGTAGACAGACGGGTAGGTAGACAGACGGGTAGGTAGGTAGGTAGGTAGACAGACGGGTAGGTAGGTAGACAGACGGGTAGGTAGGTAGACAGACGGGTAGGTAGGTAGGTAGACAGACGGGTAGGTAGACAGACGGGTAGGTAGGTAGGTAGACAGACGGGTAGGTAGACGGATGGGTAGGTAGGTAGGTAGACAGACGGGTAGGTAGGTAGACAGACGGGTAGGTAGGTAGGTAGACAGACGGGTAGGTAGGTAGACAGACGGGTAGGTAGGTAGACAGACGGGTAGGTAGGTAGGTAGACAGACGGGTAGGTAGACAGACAGACGGGTAGGTAGACAGACGGGTAGGTAGACAGACGGGTGGGTAGGTAGGTAGGTAGGTAGACAGACGGGTAGGTAGGTAGGTAGACAGACGGGTAGGTAGGTAGGTAGACAGACGGGTAGGTAGGTAGACAGACGGGTAGGTAGGTAGACAGACGGGTAGGTAGGTAGACAGACGGGTAGGTAGACGAGTAGGTAGACAGACGGGTAGGTAGGTAGGTAGACAGACGGGTAGGTAGGTAGGTAGGTAGACAGACAGACGGGTAGGTAGGTAGATAGATAGATAGATAGATAGATAGATGGATTGATAGATGGATTGATAGATGGATTGATAGATGGATAGCAAAGTCATAAGACGTTTACTTTGAAAGAGATCAGTAGTGTTTATTGTTCCTTCACTTCCTGTCCAGGCTGCTGCTGTGGGACTGTGACGAGCGCTCCTACAGTTATTACATCGAGGTCTCCGCCACCCAGCAGCAGTGGACCAAGGTGGTGGATCGAACCAGGGCGGCATGTCGGTGAGGCTCCTCTCCTGTCTTTACCCCAGCGTATCCGTGTATGTTAACTGATATACAATCACAAGGTTTCATATTTTGTTTTGTTTATTCACCGCCCTCTCTCAGGTCATGGCAGACGTTGAAGTTTGATAAGCAGCCGGCTTCCTTCATCCGTATTGTCGGGACTCACAACACTGCTAACGAGGTGACACACACACACACACACACACACACACACAGGCTTCTTTTTGTGTCTACTAATGGGAAAGGAAACGGAAACATGTTTAACTAAGTGCCTCGTGGTTCCTCCTGAACCCAACCAGTGCAAAGATGGGACATTGTGTACGATACGATAATACTTTCATGGTCAGATCAAGTCTGAAATGTGACTTGCATCACAGCAGCTCCATGTGTAACGTCAACAGACAAATATCAAGACACGATACATGAAAAACAAACAACAAACATTTAACCGTACGATCGGTGAGAGAAAACCTGCTCAAAGAGCCAGTACAGTTTATAACTGTTTGCATTCAGAAAGGCAAAACTCGAGCGGTGCACCCCTACCCTGAAACCCCTAGAGATACAAGTTTAATCAAAGGAGCACGGTTCCATGTTAAAAAACAAATAAATAAATAAAAGAAAAGACGTATAAGTAAATAAATAGATGAATAAGTGGGAGAATAACAAAAAAAGTAAAGCAAATATTAAGGTGTTGTAAATAAATAACATTAAGTCGCTTTCCGGCTATTCGTTTTTGAGTGTTAGGAGGTTGTTGAAATGATCCATCACGCGCTGACACTTAAACGGTCTATAGATCCCCTGATGGTACGTGTTCTAAAGAATACCAGGTCTTTAAGCCAAATGGAGGACGATGGGGGCGTCATATATACACTCAGAACTTACCCTGCACTGCTATCTGCAATATAAATGTATATCCAGGGGGTCCGCGGGGTCTTAAAAAGTATTAAAAGTTGATAAATCAATTTAGCGAAAATGAAGGCTATTAAAAAGTATGAAACGGCATTTTCCTGAATGTAATCATGGCGTAGGTGTGTCGTGTGATTCTGTAGTTTATTGATGGCATCCCGTTGGGTGTGACGTCATCTGAACCGGACGTATCACGCTCACTGCTCGATAGCGCGCGAAGGTCCGTTTACGCCGGTTGCTAAGCAACATCGTTATGGGGAAATGCAAGTCTGCGTCCAAATGGTTGGAAGATAAGGAGGAAGGACAATCAATACTGCATTATAGTCAATGTGAGGTAAAGTGTGTCGCCATGGTAACTGGTTAGAACTCCAAGTGGCGATAAGGTCTTAAAATGTATGGAAAGGGTCCAAAGATCCAAAAATACTTAAAGTTCCAAAAATACTTAAAGTTCCAAATATACTTAAAGATCCAAAAATACCGCTAATTCCAAAAATACTTAAAGTTCCAAAAATACCGTACATTCCAAAAATACTTAAAGATCCAAATATACTTAAAGTTCCAAATATACTTAAACTTCCAAACATACTTAAACTTCCAAATATACTTAAAGATCCAAATATACTTAAACTTCCAAAAAGACCGCAAATGGTTGTAAGATAAGGAGGAAGGACAATCAATACTGTATATAGTCAATGTGAGGTAAAGTGTGTCGCCATGGTAACCGGTTAGAACTCAAAGTGGTGATGAGGTCTTAAAATGTATGGAAAGGGTCCAAAGATCCAAAAATACTTAAAGTTCCAAAAATACTTAAAGTTCCAAATATACTTAAAGATCCAAAAATACTGCAAATTCCAAAAATACTTAAAGTTCCAAAAATACCGTAAATTCCAAAAATACTTAAAGATCCAAATATACTTAAAGTTCCAAATATACTTAAACTTCCAAACATACTTAAACTTCCAAATATACTTAAAGATCCAAATATACTTAAACTTCCAAAAAGACCGCAAATGGTTGTAAGATAAGGAGGAAGGACAATCAATACTGTATATAGTTAATGTGAGGTAAAGTGTGTCGCCATGGTAACCGGTTAGAACTCAAAGTGGTGATGAGGTCTTAAAATGTATGGAAAGGGTCCAAAGATCCAAAAATACTTAAAGTTCCAAAAATACTTAAAGTTCCAAATATACTTAAAGATCCAAAAATACTGCAAATTCCAAAAATACTTAAAGACCCAAATATACTTAAAGTTCCAATTATACTTAAAGTTCCAAAAATACTTAAAGGTCCAAATATACTTAAAGATCCAAATATACTTAAACTTCCAAAAATACCGCAAATGGTTGGAAGATAAGGAGGAAGAACAATCAATACTGTATATAGTCAATGTGAGGTAAAGTGTGTCGCCAAGGTAACCGGTTAAAACTCAAAGTGGCGATGAGGTCTTAAAATGTATGGAAAGGGTCTTAAAAGGTCTTACATCTGACTTCAGGATTCCTGCATATACCCTGATGTATTTAACCTTTTATATATTTCTCTCGTACTATTACTACATGTTTATTCCTATTGTATTTGTATTGTTATTATCCCATGTGTACTATCTGTGTTTCTGTCTTATTCGGTTGCTGCTACAACACCTGGATTTCCCAACAGGGATCAGTAAAGGCCCATCTTGTTTTATCTTATCTCATTTGCAATCTAGTCAAATTCTGCTACAAGCTAATAATGATGAGAAGACTTCACATTTCTCACCAGACTCACGCAGGTCTTTCTCTCCTCAGGTGTTCCACTGCGTTCACTTTGAGTCTCCGGCCCAGTTGGACACAGACGTGAATGAAGGCAGCCCGGGTTTGGACGCCTCGGATCCTGACTCCGCCTCTCCGCAGAAGCGACCCCAGCGACCTTCACGCACACACAGCCTGCAGCCCTCCCAGCCCTCCCATCTCTCCCAGCCCTCCCATCTCTCCCAGCCCTCCCATCCCTCTTCCTCCTCCTCATCTTCTTCCCAGTCCCACCATTAAAACCTGGGCCTATCGTCGGGAAAGGGTTGAGAGGACGGGAGAAAAACGCTCACCTCAGAATGCCATTTTTGCACAGCCTTCATCACCCAGACTGCACTGCTACAGCGCTGCTAAAGGCGACCGTCTCATTGTCATCACCTGTGATACTTCTGTCATTAGTGCAACATTAGAGACTGGTGTAGCAGCGGCAGCGTTTAGGGCTCCAGTCGTCCCAGTTCTGAAACGGAAGGTTAGGCGTTACATCTTTGCTCCAACATTTTCGTGAAGGTACTCTGTAGCTGCAAATTCTTCCCTTGAAAAAGTGAGATCTTGTACTTCTCCAAAGACCTCACGGAGACGCGGTCGTTCTGCTCCACCAAAGAGCGTCGGAGCCGTATCGGAAGGGAAGCGTCGCTATCTGAATTTTACGAGCAAATATTCCCCAAAAGAGATGGATTTTTTTTTCCATAAACAAGCTATTTTTTTAAGAAAACTGTCTTAAAGCGACGACTCACTTTGCATACCATCGAGCGAACAGAGTAGCAGTCGAGTATTTTTCAAAGTTTGGAATGAAATCGTTCGAATGTTTGCCAAAGCTTTGGAGCTAATGCACCCTGCGGCATTTGTATGCAATTTGCACTTAATCCAATTATGCATTTGCATAGTAAGTAATCACTGTTAAGTATTTGCTGAAAGGCTTTCACACCCGGACACAAAGTCTGGTCCTGATCTGGTGTGACTCTTTTGATAATTAAAATGCATACGTGAAGAAAAACCTCACTTGAACTAGATTGAGTTCAGCGTTCTGGATTTAGTATTTGAAGCACTTGGAATAGCTTAGCACAAATGATTAGGACATTAATTAGCCTGCAAAAATTGGGTTTGAGTGGTTCGGACCAAATTGTGTAGTGCTGCTAGGAAGAAGGTTTCTATTCAGTGGACACACGAGCAGCTGCTATCGGCACTTTATTTTACTCGAGTACTCAGAAATAAAGGTTGCAGCTTGGCTCCTCCGACTGACGCTCAGTGCTGGATTTCTGTTTGTATGTTGATTTTATTTAAACACTCGCTGTCTTTTGTGTGTGTTTTCTTGAGTTTTGTTTTTAAATTAAGCGATCAGTGCTGTGGTTTGTTTATTGTGTGTCCTGATGTTGCACTTATGAGTTGTTCGTCTTGCAGAACTCTTTTATCGGATGTGAATAGCCTGTCCCGCCGATGTTTCTACACGCCTTCTTAAATCATCGCCATCTACATTTTAGAAGCGCACCCGTAGTTTGATAAAGTCTTCCTTAATAACCGACCCGAGAACTGAAAAAGGGTTTGTTCAGGTTCATGTAGAAAAACACACTCCCCACCCCCCATCTACCTTTTATGTCTGTGTATAGTTTTACTTAATATATATTAGTTTTGACTGTTGACGTGTGATTGCATTTCACTGCCTCTTGTTCAATACATTGCCTGTCAAAAATGTGATTATGGAAACAACTGACATTGTTCATCGCTGACACCCGTCTGCTTGTTCCTGCTGTTAACCTCAGCGGAGCTCTTTGATACAAGCAATACATTGATGTGTATCTTCTGTTACAGACCAACAGGGATCAGTCGACACGTGTTCATCGTGCTATAGGCACTGATGCCCCGGCAGCTCTCTAGAACATGTGATGTGTAATGCTGGCTGAGGAGCTGTTTTACTGTCATGAAACATTTAAAAAAACATCTAATTTTGAAGATCTATTGTCTTGTTTCTGTTTCTCAATGAATGGATGGATGGGAAGGAAAGCCGTCGAGCAGTGTAAGCCCAACACACATGACAGAACAATTAAGAAGCAAGGATGAAACGATTACCTGTAGAACTGATGAGCATTATATTTATATATATATATGGATAGATTCACAGTTTAGAGAGCTTTGATGCACCTTTGTGGGATGTATCTCAGATAAAGGCACTGATCAATGGAAGAATTGTTACCCCAAAGCTTTTAATCAATCAGGAAATGGCTAACTTATCTCTGACTTGTGATTTTGTTTAAAACACAGATGGGTCAGATGACAATGTGTGATCTAAATGATGTTGCTTGTATTGACTAAATTCTCTTTATTTAGATTATTTAGCATCTTTCAGCACATAGTTTCCCCTTTTTAAAACTCCAATAAACCCTAGTGCACTACTTTTCCACCACCACAAAAGCACAAAGATAGAATGTGTGACTGTTTACAGCGTGTTATGCTGCTCAAAAAAGTCAATAAATGTGGGTTAAATAAAACTGGAAGACACCAGATAGTTGCTGATCCATCCACAATTCTATAACATTGATCTAGAAGTGTTAATGCTGTTTTAAATACAATTTAATCAACACATATATGTACAGTATTTACATGCTGTCGTTTAAGGTTAACTTTAACAAACCACAAACATATGTATTGCATATCAGCCCACGATGTTATCCTGTTTCACGTTTCTTGTAATTGCAAATGTATTAGAGTAAAATCCTCACTGTAATCTGTTTACCAGATTACAGTGAGGATTTTGAAAGCCAGTCAAAACCGTTACACATTTTAAGTTTACACATCGACATCAAATGTAACATTTAGGACTTATAGTTTTCT
Source organism: Pseudochaenichthys georgianus (assembly GCF_902827115.2). Classification (NCBI taxonomy): domain Eukaryota; kingdom Metazoa; phylum Chordata; class Actinopteri; order Perciformes; family Channichthyidae; genus Pseudochaenichthys; species Pseudochaenichthys georgianus. Next base: position 34,837,777 of record NC_047526.1, on the reverse strand, counting down.
TTAATTATGTGAATATGCATTAAAAATGCCAGGTATTTTACACAGTTTTTCCTCTCGTTGGGCAATATTGACATTTCTGGTTTGATGGACGCGTTTCCGGCCTTCGTAGCAGCGACGTGTAAAATAGGGGTGGTGATTGACAGTTAAAAGGGGAAGGCCTTCCTCAATGCATGTATCTTTTATTTTCGCGTACCTTTAGAGGTATGTAACTCCACCACAAGTGGGTTTCATCTACATTTATGGACATTTTGTGGGATTTATACGCTTTTTAGTGTCGAGTAAAACCACGACACCCCTCTTTTCTTCCCCCGGTCGAAACGCCCAAACGTCCAGCTGATTGCTTCAATTATTCCAGTTTAAACTGAGCCGTTTTGTTTGACTTAACGGATGGTTTTTGTCGCCAAAAGGGGCCGAGTTCGCCACCTTTTTTCACCCTAATTGTGGATTTAAAACAAGAAACAGGACTTATTTTAATTTTTCTCTAACTTGGGCCGTTTTCGTTCTCCTCACTGAAGAAGAACCAGGCCTCATCCCCCAGCCTCGCGTTCCCATATCGGCTTTTTTTTTTTGTTGGAAGTCATGGGAGACACAAGTGAACGAAGCAAACCGGCGACTCTTCCTCCCCGGTGTCCCTGTGGCTTTTGGGGGTAAGATTTCTAACCAAATACAAAGACGATTTAACCCTCTTTCTTTGCTTTTAAAGGTAAATCCGGATGAAATACGCTCAACGGGTTCAACTAGTCCCATTGTTGTTGTTCTGTTGTACAGGCCGAGGGTGGGGGGTTGGGAAGTTAGCTTATAAATACATCTCCTATCTTAAAAACTAGCTATACGTCTAATTGTTTTTAAGTTTATAACCCCGCTTTATCATTTGAAACACCGTATGTGTATTTTAATCGTCTTAAATCGTGTTTTAAAGGCGCTTTGTAAAGCAGGAGATGACGTCACGTAGATACAGCATGATTTATTGCCAGCAGGTTCCTTTAAAAAACCTGCCCTGTTTTCTTTAATCCCATCGAAGAAAAGCGCAATTTGAAGCATTAACAAGCCCCTGTGGTTAAATCCTCTGACATAGCAGTGGTTATAAACCTCTTTAAGGATTATTTGACAGCCCTTTTACATTGTCAAACAGTGGATGTGTGTTGCATACCGGATGTGATTCAATGATGTCTGATGTGTTACCCCATAGGAAACATTGCTTTATATAACTTTTTTTTTATTTTTACTCGGAATACTAACGTGACTTCTCCATTTTATAAGTGTCTGTTGTAACATTGCCTAGCAGCAGCAGCAGCACATAAGATACTGTCATGTCATGCTAACCACCACTAACCCCTGTAATACTTCCATTATACTAACATATGGGTGATTCTATTGTGGAAACCTACTTCTATACTGTGACATAGCAGCAGTGAGACAATAGCCCCTTGTTTAGAGGTATTATCTTTACAGTACATTGTCATATGACTTGTCATTTTGTTACCTCCCTTAAGCTCCCCCTCCCCTCAGCCTCCCCTCAGCCCCATTTGCCTTGTGGTGCCCAGTAAGCAAACTGGAACCAGCAACCCACCTGTCAATTGTTAGGTGACACAAATGGCAGCAATGTGTGATTTACAGCCCTGCTCCTCTGTTCAGAATGACACCTGGCTGACACACACATACACACACACACACACACACACACTACATACACACACACATACATACATACATACATACATACATACATACGTCAGTCAAGTCAAAGTCAACTAGATTGTAATCTTTCAGTTTGTGTGTACAGACAGATATCGAAATACCGTTTACCACAATCCCGAATACAAATATATGTATGTCCTATATATACATACATCCGTACACACACACACACAATCAACAGACACATTTATACATAAGCACACATCAAGATAAAAGCACCACAATCAATATATTTACAAAATAACAGTCACTTCAATATCTTTGGGAATGTACATTAGTGCAATATTGACCATAGCAGTGTAAAAAGTACACACACACACACACACACACACACACACACACTCCACACATGTCACTGAAACAAAGGCCTCTTAAAGAGCTGCTTGAATATGGTTATCTTCATCTTTGTTAAGGGTTTAAAATTCAGTATGGAGAGCTTTTAAAGCATGGGTTATTTGTAACCCGTGGTGGAAGATGTTTTCAGATCTACGGTAAAAAGAATAGTGACATATGTCCAATTACAAGTTTCACGAATCCAAGGTGATATTTGCTTTTCTTACCGATGATTCAGAAACTCAAGACATTACTTGTATAACGATATAAAACAGAATAACGTTGTAAATCCTGCATTGGAAATATTTCCAGTCAAATCAGCTAAATGTAGGAGAAGCATTCGATGTAAAAGTACCCCCCCATCATTATTAGAAGCGCTTTGTTGTAGTGTTCGTAGACCAAGTCGAGCATTATCAGAAACTAAAACTGTGTGAAGAAGATCATTGGTTGTTGGGGCACGGCAGTATATCATCATATTGGCCCATATTTCTGCCCTTCTATTGGTTCCTCTCGGCTAATATCGAGCAATATGTGAGAAATGCTGAAAATACGTGCAGTCTGTATTCAGTCCTTTTTACAGCGTTGAAGGTTAAAGGCCGACATCTGGGTTTGTTCCTTCCACTCGGCATGCTGCCACCTGATGAACGAGAGGTAGGGCTGTGCGATTATGGTAACAATCATAATCGCGATTATTTTGGTCAATAATTGATATCACGATTATTAAATACGATTATTCATTGACTTTGAAAACATCCATTTATTGAACTTTAAAACAAATAATAATTTGAACAGTATCTTTTTAACTGTTGATTACCCTGAACGTATAATTCAACTGAAAAACCAATGAAAAAATAAATTATACATTTATATTTACATTTAAATAAATAACATCAAAATAATAAATACCAATAAACAAGATCAACATTTTGGAGCGCACGTCAACAAGCTACTAAACATATGATAAATACAAATAAATTAGATTAAAATAAATTAGATCAAATATGCTGTCACAACCAAGCAAAGCAAAATAATCGTTTTTTTCGATTATGTTGTCGTCGTAATTGTGGCAGGCCAAAATCGTAATTGCGATTTAAAATACGATTAATTGCACAGCCCTAACTAGAGGTGTTTTAAGCAGCGTTTCTGTTGGTATCCAAATATTCTCATCTCGTCGTACCTGTACCGCAGGATGGAGTGGGGGTCTGTCTTCTGTAAAGTGCGTACATTTTGTATAATTATAGGTATTTTCTTTGGTCCTCTTATGTGGAACACTTTTTAGCAGCACGTCGTCATGTGGATATTGAGAAGTCTACCTTCTAAATGTTAGTTTATGTTCGGGTTATTAAGTCCCTTTTTATGGCAGACATTTTATGTTTTTCTCTCTCTGGACGCGACATATGGAAACAATTGGGTTTTGAGTTTCCTGAAAAAATCTCCGAATAATAAATCACTTTGTTTTCTAGGAGATCCTTATTGGAAACAAAAAGAATCCTCTATTCAATAAATGGATTCTTTAAATAAGGTTAAAGTCTGATTTTGGTTGTATTTTAGCCACATTTTACAACTTGATTTGAAGCTAGAAATCAATGGAATGAAACACAAAGACTCTCATGCAACAAATCCAGAGAATGATCCCAAGTTGTACGTGAATGTTTAGAAGCAAAGGAGAAGGGTTTAACAGAATTAAACATTTTGAAATCTGGCACATAAATAACTAGGGCTGCTCGATTACGGCAAAAGTCATAATCTCGATTATTTGGGTCGATAATTGATATCACGATTATTAAAAACGATTTACTTTGAAAACATCAATTTATTGGAGAGAACTAATTTGAACAGTATGTTTTTAACAGTTGATTACCCTGAACTTTAACTCGTTTTATTTCGATTACGTTGCTTTCGTAATAATCGTAATTGCGATTAAAATACGATTAATTGAGCAGCCCTATAAATAAGTAATTCTGAGCTGTGGCACACATCAGGAACTCTCGCTCTCTCTCTGTGTGTGTGTGTGTGTGTGTGTGTGTGTGTGTGTGTGTGTGTGTGTGTGTGTGTGTGTGTGTGTGTGTGTGTGTGTGTGTGTGTGTGTGTGTGTGTGTGTGTGTGTGTGTGTGTGTGTGTGTGTGTGTGTGTGTGTGTGTGTGTGTGTGTGTGTGTGTGTGTGTGTGTGTGTGTGTGTGTGTGTGTGTGTGTGTGTGTGTGTGTGTGTGTGTGTGTGTGTGTGGTCCCGAGGTGAGTAGTTTTGACTAAGGAGTAGCTGACCAAGTCCTCGGCTCCTCCAACTAGTGCTAAATGGAAATACAATAGTGATTAAGTAAACCATACACATGCAATTTAGAATAAGATGAAATACATATCAAATACATTTTTCACGAGTGCTGATATAATCGGTTTGAATTGCTCGAGATTGCCTTTTTTTATTTGATAGTTTAAACATTTCAAAGCTTCACAGAGTTATCGTCCTTCATGCTTTTTATTGGCCAGGAATGAAACCACTGTTCCACTTTTATAAGGCGCTCTGGTACAGTCTAAACGTCCAGGAAAAAATCTGCTATCTTCCCGAAGTCTCATTTTCAGTTTCTGGTGACCTTGTGTCGGAGAGTTTGTGGATGAGGCCGTGCTTAGCGCTGTTCCAGTGGATTGGATTATAGTTGGTCTGCCTCGTGGTGCTGGACAGAAAGCCAGAAGCCTGTGTCTGAAGTGTATATACTTAGTACTGAGGGATCACTACCAAAGTCCACTTGTTACTTTGCCCGAGGCCCTTTCTCTAGCAGGAATGCAGGGATAGGCGGTGAGATCTCTTGTAGACGTTCAGGTGTCTCCAGCCGGGGAACAAGCCTCTCTTCCTCGACCTCAGTGCAGGTTTGGATCCTGGATCTGTAGGAACAATGATGTGAAGAACCTCCAGAGCCTGTGCGCCATTGACAGCTCTCCTAGCTGACAGAAATGGCTGCATTGTGGGGGGAATGCACATTAAAGAGAAGGGGAGAAGAAAGACATGACGGAGAGTAGGAACAGGTACGACAAAAAGATAAGAAAACAAGGAGAAAGAAGGGTCTATATCAGGGGGGTCAAACTCAATGTAATCGCAGGCCACATCAGCATTATGGCTGCACTTAAAGGGCCGGTTGTAACTTTAAGACTATATAAGAATACATATAAATATATATATATATAAAATAATGTATTATATTACATCATTGCCTCTGCATTGGATTATTATTGGATAGGCTAATAACTTCATAATTAACTACGTCTGAAAGTCTGGGGCAAATAATTGCAAGTCTCTTCAGTGAGAATGTCACAAAATGATTTAAAAAGAAAAGCCAAATTCTGGAATCAAAATAAAAAAACAGAAGTGACATTAAAAAAAAAAAGTAACATTTAGAAGAAAAAAAGTCAAATTCTGAGAAAGTCAAATTTGAGATGCATTGTGGGACATGTAGTTTATGGGCAACGTGCTTCTATAAATAATCATGTAACCGTATAATAAACATATTATATTCTTTGCAAGCTCTTGTGGGGCCACAGAAAATGAAGTCACGAGCCGGATTTGGCCCCCGGGCCTCGAGTTTGACACCCCTGGTCTATATGCACAAAAATCCGAGTTGAGGACTAAAACCAGCCGAGGTTTGCCAGTTTGTAGAACTGCCCATCGTCTTTGTGATTTTAAAGTGCGTTACGTGAACTTTAAAGGAATATTTCACCTTCGGAATTATCATATTTATATCAATTACTCACTCCATGAATACCTTAAATTCACTAAGTAAACTTATTTGTCGACCGCCATCATGCCTCTACAGAGAACGACTAAACCTAATGACGATTGACGAGTTGAGTCGCAGCAAAGCTACATCAAACTAGAGTCTAAAGTTTGAGTTGTGAAAATTGGGTTTTGTAAAAGTTACTCCTTATTTAAAAATAAAATATTTCTATTCAAATAGAGAAGTACATTTTAAGGATATGCAGGAAAAGGATAAAATACAAATATGTCTATGAACATAAACATTTAAGTAAAGAAAAAAGATATTGTACAAAATAAAACTACAATCAATCTGTAAAAATGTGTATAATACACGGAACATATTACAGTAAGCTTAGATCTTAGTATTCTAGTAATAAAGTGTGTAACAAAATGCTGTCCCTGTGGTTTCTGCCGCAGTAAAATGGCGGCTGAAAGTTTAAAACCCCTCTTGTCTTTGTTGGAAAGTAGGCTGGCTCACTGCAGCCACGACCCAAACAGGTGACTGACACAGAGGCTTTTGCAGGACCGAACTCTGTAAGTGAAACCTGCATCCCTTACACCCCCTGCCCCCCCCCCCCCCAATCCTCCAGGCAGCTGGGAGCGCTTTCCAGTACAGTGTAGCCAAAAAGCGAAAGTACGGTGGCCTCTGTAGGACATGCCAAACTCGACTTGTGAGGCTCAGCTCGTTGACTTTCTTTCATCAGACTAAGATGCACATCCCCCTCCACATGTCAGTTGTACTTTGAGCTTAGCATGCTTTGGAGACAGTTCTGGACTAATTGAAGCCTATCAATTTATCTATATGCATTGTTTGCATATTCAAATGTATTGTTAAAACGTCATACGGGTAGGAGAGCTGGTGTCGGTTTGAGCTAAACCCACTAATCGGGACTGTATATCTTAATGTGTGACTCTTCGCTTGACTGCAGAAAGATCCAGTCATCGATGCAAATGTAAACGAGACATGGGGTGCGTTTCACTTCGGTTAAATTGATTCCTTGCGTCCCTCACTTGCGTCGTTTCCCTGCGACTAGTCCCTCCCACCAAGGAAGCAAGGAGAGACGCAAGGAAACCACGAGAAGCAGGGATATGAGTTTTAAGAGCAATGGGACGTCCGTTCCTCCGGGGCGTCACGTGAAGCGACGTCCGTTTGTGATGACTATTTGAGAATTATTGTTGTTTTTTTGTTGTACTTTTTTATAATTATTAATTTGAGTGAGAAGAAACAAATATATATATATATATTATTGTTGTATGTTTTTGTTTCTGACATGTTCAATAAATTGACTTAAAAAAAAAAAAGGATTTCACCGGAGGATGGTCTCGTAGTTCCTCGATCCTCCGGCAAAAATAAGGCCACTGGGACGCTACCCAAGATGGCGCAGACAAATCAACTTCCGGTGATCCAGAGCCCGAGGAGCGAGGAAATGGAAAATAAGAGAAGTGAAACGCAGCCCTGGCTTTAGTTTTCCAGAAATGTGTCTCCATGCTTACATGAAACTAAATCAAGTTCTCGCTGATTGATTAGATTTAGGCCTATCAATTCATTTCAAGCATTGTTTGCATATTCAAAGGTGTTGTATGGGTGTTAAAATGTCGTTAGGGTACCTGGTGTCGGTTTGAGCTAAGCCCACTAATCGTGACTGAATAGCTTAATGTTCCCTTGTTTGACTGCAGAAAGATCCAATTCTCCGTGAAAATACGTCACGGGAAATGGCCTGAAATGTGTCTCCATGCTCGCAGGAAACTAGTAGTGTTGAACTAATCAGTGTATTTACAGAAAATAAGTCGATAACAATGGTACAACTGTTCAATTATCTAACTACTAACCATGCTACTCCTGTAAGTCTCTATAACGCTATATAATTGCTTCCCAACCCTCTGATTTCCTGAGTGATTATGAAAGATGTTCAGGATGTGATATAATTGTCATTTGAGGTGTTGGGAACGGTGTTTACGGATCCAGAACCACATGTCAGTCTTCCACACATTTATGTTTAGCCACACTGCGTAAATGTGACGCAGGTATTGTTGGAAGGGGGAAACTAAATACTTTATTACCATAACCATGTGTTTCATTTCTGTACAGTCTTGTTTAATCATCTCTTTTGTCCTTGATGCCGTGGTGTTGTCTTCAGATTAAACACATTTCACTTTTAGGTGTGCATCACATGGAGTAATAAGTACAGACTCGGTGCGGGTGGATGTCTGAGGAGGTTATTGACGTTAATGTCTTTTCTTCTGCGTCTTCAGGTCCAGTGAAACCATGAACCTCTGCTCCAAATGCTTTGATGGTAAGTATTTATTTAATGACAAACAAATACTGTCTTTGGAAATGTTCTCCCATCCCTTGTTCACCGGCAGATGAATGGTTTTCAAACGAGACTTGCTCGACTTAAAGCCAATGACATTTTTCTACTGGCTTTTGGATAATTGCAGAAAAAAATCTAAATGTTTATGATACTTACACGTTTTGGTCAGCTGGATAATCTCCACATATTCACACCACTTTATGACTCATGACTTCACGTCACCACCGCTAAGCTAAAGGAGGCTAAAGTTGGGCTATAAAGGAACTACAGCACGGTCACATGACTTCACGTCACCACCGCTAAGCTAAAGGCGGCTAATGTTGGGCTATAAAGGAACTACAGCACGGTCACATGACTTCACGTCACCACCGCTAAGCTAAAGGAGGCTAATGTTGGGCTTTAAAGGAACTACAGCACGGTCACATGACTTCACGTCACCACCGCTAAGCTAAAGGAGGCTAATGTTGGGCAATAAAGGAACTACAGCACGGTCACATGACTTCACGTCACCACCCCTAAGCTAAAGGCGGCTAATGTTGGGCTATAAATGAACTACAGCACGGTCACATGACTTCACGTCACCACCACTAAGCTAAAGGTGGCTAATGTTGGGCTATAAAGGAACTACAGCACGGTCACATGACTTCACGTCAACACCGCTAAGCTAAAAGCGGCTAATGTTGGGCTATAAAGGAACTACAGCACGGTCACATGACTTCATGTCACCACCGCTAAGCTAAAGGCGGCTAATGTTGGGCTATCAAGGAACTACGGCAAGGTCACATGACTTCACATCACCACCGCTAAGCTAAAGGCGGCTAATGTTGGGCTATAAAGGAACTACGGCACGGTCACATGACTTCACGTCACCACCGCTAAGCTAAAGGCGGCTAATGTTGGGCTATAAAGGAACTACAGCACGGTCACATGAGTTCAAGTCACCACCGCTAAGCTAAAGGCGGCTAATGTCGGGCTATAAAGGAACTACAGCACGGTCACATGACTTCACGTCACCACCGCTACGCTAAAGGCGGCTAATGTTGGGCTATAAAGGAACTACAGCACAGTCACATGACTTCACGTCACCACCGCTAAGCTAAAGGAGGCTAATGTTGGGCTATAAAGGAACTACAGCACGGTCACATGACTTCACGTCACCACCGCTAAGCTAAAGGTGGCTAATATTGGGCTATAAAGGAACTACAGCACGGTCACATGACTTCACGTCACCACCGCTAAGCTAAAGGCGGCTAATGTTGGGCTATAAAGGAACTACAGCACGGTCACATGACTTCACGTCACCACCGCTAAGCTAAAGGAGGCTAATATTGGGCTATAAAGGAACTACAGCACGGTCACATGACACATGAACAAAAATAAATCTCTTAATCTTGTGTTAACCACTAACCTTATTTTGGGAATCTAACCAAAAACTCTAAATGCTAACTCGTGTCAGTATTCCTGCACGTCTCTATGTGAGGCCTATAAGCTATTTAGAGTTAGCTACGTAGATGATTCTGCATCACGTGAAATGTACACTTCTTCTCGACTACAGAGTTACTTAATGCAGGCCTTTGAGAACAACCAGAAGAGGACATTGATATTCTCCCCCCTGCTGCCACTGTCTTACTGTCAGCTGGTTATGCGTCACATCCAAACAGCGGAACAGGTTCCACATTGGTTTGTTTTGTTCTTGAGTTTCTTCTTGGCATGCGGAGCTGTTCTCTCTTACAGCAGAGACTCGGAGATCAGGAGCTTCAGGCTAGGTGTGCCAGCTGATACCGTGAGGAATGCTAACTATGCTATGAAGGCATTCTTGGAAAATGGAAAGACGTCTCACTCCAAAATGATGCATCCACCATTTAAAGGAAAACACTCAAGTTGAGAGGAAGAAAGGATTTAATTTAAGGCTAAGTTTGTTACCGCTTATTACACACTAAATAACCAAGAACTTGACTTACAAATATGAGTTTATTGACTTAAAACTGATCGTATTGCTTCGCTAAGAACAACGTGCCAACGACTAGAACTGCGATTTAAAAACAACAAAACTTAAAATGACGGCAGCACTGATCAAGGTTTTCTATAACTCGGCAAGTTTAGTTTCTTTTCCACTAATATGTCCTTAAACACTGCTAGAGCCCATACTGTGTTCCTGTCGGTCTTCTTCTGCTGTTCCCGCTAGTGTTTACTTCCTGTCTGTCTTCTTCTGCTGTTCCCGCTAGTGTTTACTTCCTGTCTGTCTTCTTCTGCTGTTCCTGCTAGTGTTTACTTCCTGTCGGTCTTCTTCTGTTGATTTTCTTTGACATTAAACGCTCCGTCTTTTAACCTCTTTCCTTCTCTCCCTTGATCCTCCTTAGCAACAGTCATCATTTTGCCTAGCAGCGGTGTGTTATCGAGTATTAACAACCTCTGAATGTCCACATGGACCAATGAGAATCAAGTATTCAACTAAGCCGTGTCATAAGGAGAAAATAATATATCACAATATTTCTGATATCCATTTTGTAGGTTTAAACCCTGCAGCCCTATTGTGGAGAGCAGTCATATTTTTAAGGGCAGAATCAAAAAACGCCCAATTTAAAGTTTGACATTGTCAGGCTATGCATAAAGTTTTCTCAATGACATCCTCGTCTGTGGCTATGGCAACCGGCGAGGACAGTAGACACCTCAGGGCTCTGAGTCTGGGAGGCGGCGGCGATGCTCAGAATAGACTCGAAACACAAGAGTGATGGAGAGCAGAAGTGGGTTAGTCCGCACGAGGAGAAGAAAAAATATCTGCTGACCTCCCTGCGGGGAAAGAGGAGACGATGACCTCATGGATCGATAGCGTCTGACATTATCATCAAAGAGAGGACACATCTTTCACGTCCTCTTCTTGCTAGATGCATCTTTATTAAGCAATCATACATCTTGTTGAGGTTGTGTGGCTGTATTTCTGTACTACACACCATACGAGTTAGTAAAATGTATTTATAAAGCGCTATTCCCAGACATGATCACAAAGCATTAAAACATCATATGAATCTTAAAAATTAAGTGACCACACAAGCCACAATAAAAGCACACAAGTTACCCAAAAGGTCCAGGTTATACAGCAAGTTTCTGTGTGGTCTCTATTCTCTCTTTTATATCAAATCAAACTTTATTTGTATAACCCAATATCACACCTCAGTGGACTTTACAGATTGACAACATTTCCCTCTCTGTATCTGTCCGTCATCCCGTCGTATCGTTGATATTTCCTCCTCCTACTTACTAGCTAACGTACCTTCTGTCTTTGCCCCCAGACATCGAGAAGAAGCCGGGGGAGGACTGCGACTCTAAGCCCCTCCAAAGCTCTGTCAGCAGCCAATCAGCAGTCTTCAGTAGCGAGACGAGCAGCAGCAGCAGCAGCCAATCACAATCACTGTCGTCGCTTTCGTTGCCGCCCTGCAGCTCCGAGCAGCCGTCGGCCGAAGAGCCCTCGCACTCGTTTAGCAGCTCGAGGGAAGGTGAGATGGGACAATTGACTTTTTTATGATGCTGTCAAAAACCAGCCTATTATTTATTTAAAAATGGTGCAGCCATAGTCTATATTCAGTCAGGTGGGGCGCTTTAACTACTTTTTTTATTTCTCACACTTGTCATGTTTTCCCTCTGCAGGCATGTCGTCCACAGAAACCGCCCACGGCACGCTGCTCACGCCCACAAAACGTCCTCGGGAATCAGGTACGCCCTCTTCCTCCTGCTCTCTTAACCCGTCCTACAGAGCTGGGAAGTAGTGGAGTACAAATACTTTGTTACTGTACTTAAGAACATGTTTCTGGTATCAGTACTTTACTCCACTACTTATCTTTCTGATTACTTTTTACTTTCTACTTCTTACATGTTGAACACAAATACCTGTACTTTCTACTTCTTACATGTTGAACTCAAATAGCTGTACTTTCTACTTCTTACATGTTGAACTCAAATAGCTGTACTTTCTACTTCTTACATGTTGAACCCAAATACCTGTACTTACTACTTCTTACATGTTGAACCCAAATACCTGTACTTTCTACTTCTTACATGTTGAACTCAAATACCTGTACTTTCTACTTCTTACATGTTGTACTCAAATACCTGTACTTTCTACTTCTTACATGTTGTACTCAAATACCTGTACTTTCTACTTCTTACATGTTGAACTCAAATACCTGTACTTTCTACTTCTCACATGTTGAACTCAAATACTTGTACTTTCTACTTCTTACATGTTGAACTCAAATACCTGTACTTTCTACTTCTCACATGTTGAACTCAAATACTTGTACTTTCTACTTCTCACATGTTGAACACAAATACCTGTACTTTCTACTTCTCACATGTTGAACCCAAATACCTGTACTTTCTACTTCTTACATGTTGAACACAAATACCTGTACTTTCTACTTCTCACATGTTGAACTCAAATACTTGTACTTTCTACTTCTTACATGTTGAACTCAAATACCTGTACTTTCTACTTCTCACATGTTGAACTCAAATACTTGTACTTTCTACTTCTCACATGTTGAACTCAAATACCTGTACTTTCTACTTCTTACATGTTGAACACAAATACCTGTACTTTCTACTTCTTACATGTTGAACCCAAATACCTGTACTTTCTACTTCTTACATGTTGAACACAAATACCTGTACTTTCTACTTCTCACATGTTGAACTCAAATACTTGTACTTTCTACTTCTTACATGTTGAACTCAAATACCTGTACTTTCTACTTCTCACATGTTGAACTCAAATACTTGTACTTTCTACTTCTCACATGTTGAACTGAAATACCTGTACTTTCTACTTCTTACATGTTGAACACAAATACCTGTACTTTCTACTTCTTACATGTTGAACTCAAATACCTGTACTTTCTACTTCTTACATGTTGAACTCAAATACCTGTACTTTCTACTTCTTACATGTTGAACCCAAATACCTGTACTTTCTACTTCTCACATGTTGAACACAAATACCTGTACTTTCTACTTCTTACATGTTGAACACAAATACCTGTACTTTCTACTTCTCACATGTTGAACACAAATACCTGTACTTTCTACTTCTCACATGTTGAACACAAATACCTGTACTTTCTACTTCTCACATGTTGAACACAAATACCTGTACTTTCTACTTCTCACATGTTGAACACAAATACCTGTACTTTCTACTTCTTACATGTTGAACACAAATACCTGTACTTTCTACTTCTTACATGTTGAACACAAATACCTGTACTTTCTACTTCTTACATGTTGAACACAAATACCTGTACTTTCTACTTCTTACATGTTGAACTCAAATACCCGTACTTTCTACTTCTTACATGTTGAACCCAAATACCCGTACTTTCTACTTCTTACATGTTGAACACAAATACCCGTACTTTCTACTTCTTACATGTTGAACTCAAATACCTGTACTTTCTACTTCTTACATGTTGAACTCAAATACCTGTACTTTCTACTTCTTACATGTTGAACCCAAATACCTGTACTTTCTACTTCTTACATGTTGAACACAAATACCTGTACTTTCTACTTCTTACATGTTGAACTCAAATACCTGTACTTTCTACTTCTCACATGTTGAACACAAATACCTGTACTTTCTACTTCTCACATGTTGAACACAAATACCTGTACTTTCTACTTCTCACATGTTGAACTCAAATACCTGTACTTTCTACTTCTTACATGTTGAACTCAAATACCTGTACTTTCTACTTCTCACATGTTGAACACAAATACCTGTACTTTCTACTTCTCACATGTTGAACACAAATACCTGTACTTTCTACTTCTTACATGTTGAACTCAAATACCTGTACTTTCTACTTCTTACATGTTGAACACAAATACCTGTACTTTCTACTTCTTACATGTTGAACACAAATACCGCCGCCATATATTAATGCTGCTGTTTTTTGTTTGTGTTCCTCAGCGTCGGGCTCTGAGAGCGAGGCGACGCCGGAGAAGCGGCCCCGTGCGGAGGAGAAAGATGGAGGAGGAGGAGAGGAGGCCCGCGGGACGCCCAAGCAGAAGAACCGCCGACGCTGCTACCGCTGCCAAACCAAACTAGAGCTGGTGCAGCAGGAACTGGGATCCTGTCGCTGCGGTCAGTACCAACACGCTGCAAAGCTCTGCGTTAATACTGACATTCACTGTCGATAGGCGCTTTCACACCAAGTACCTTTCCCAGGAATCGTCCCCGGAACTTTTATTTCCCCGGAACTATCTAGTAGGTCGCGTTCACACCGGAATAAGTCCCTGAGGGAACCTCTGACGTCACTTCTTCTTCTGCTTTGGGTTTACTGGTAGGCCGCAAACAACTTCACGGCGTATACTGCCACCCGAGGCCCCCCGGACTCCGGGGCTTCGGGTGGCAGTAAATCGCCAACCGAAGCCCCGAGTAAATCGCCAGAACACCGACACCTCCTCATCTCCACCGCTCCCACGTTATATTTTGTGTTGCCATAAGTTAGTCTCTCTCCGTTGGTGCGCGGGGCTAATGCTAATAATGCTAATGCGAGGAAATAAAATGGCGGCTTCACAAAAACTTTATTTTTTTTAAGGGGCGTGGTTTGCAATTCGCCCAGCCAATCAGAAATTGGAACCTTTTCCTTCCCAGGAAAGTCCCTCTCTAGCAGGGGGTGAAAAGGTTCCCGAAAAAAATTGATATTTTTGGTGTGAACACAGCATCCCAGGAACTATCGGAACTATTTCTGGGAAAAGTACCTATTAATATCCACGGCTACCCGAACAAAGTTGGCTAAGATACTTGTTTTTGTTTGACGTGAAAAACAGACGCTACGTAAACCATTCGATAAAAACAGCGTGCCAGCCTTCAGCTTTATTCTGACATCGAGATAATTCGTGTTTGATTCAAGGCATAGGCGTAAAACCCAAATGTTAAAAGTCCAGATTCTACATAGTATTTATCTTGAGTAATTGTTCCTGCTTGTTTCAATCACTGGAATCTAAAGTTAAACAGATAATACACCAAGTGTATAAAACAACCTTTCAGTGTTACTTTATCGTTTGAAATGAAACTACGAAAGTCGTTACAAACCTCTAGATAACCTCTTAAACCCAGATGTATTTTATTATGTGTGCTATTAGTATTTTAAATAATTGATTTGCACTGTGACTCAAACAAAGTGCTGACATCAAACTTTACAATTACATTAAATCAAGTATCATGATTGTATTTACACATTACGAAGGTGGACATGTATCGGGGTTCTTACGGTCATTAACAACCTGGAGAAGTCATGGAAATGTAACTAAAGTTGCATCAAATATAATTTATATTTTATCTAATCGCCGAAATAGTAATACTATAATGATAATACATACCGTATAGTAATGAAATGGCATTTAACTGTCGAGGTGTTTTGCTGGTGAGAGATTTTAGTTGCTTATCCTGTAGAACAGTGCTTCTCAAAGTGTGGTCCGCGAGCGCCCCCTAGTGGTCCGTGAGTATATTGCTAAAATTTCACATTTGAAATTAATAAATACATTTAAGTTTTCTGCACTCTCGCGGGAATATCTCCGCGATGGAGCGAGCTTAAGTTTCACTTTCGATTGCATGACATAGCCCAGCGCAACACCTTCGTCACACATGTTGCTACTTGTTTGTACCATTTTCAGGCGATTTGGAAACTGTAATAGGAAAACTGTGTATTTGGGTATGTGTGGAGTTAGGTGGTCCGCGAGTGTTTGTTTTATTGGTTCAGTGGCACCGCTGAGAAAGAGTAATTTTTTTGGTCATGGAAAATTAGGTAAAGGTCATGGAGAAGTCATTGATGAAAAAGTGTATGAACCCTGATGTATACCATCCATATACTATACACACGCAGTCGGACAATATTTATATATTTTAGTTTTGGTGCTTTCACAATGAACTAGTAAAGCAGTGCAAGTCAGAGGGAGAAGACGTAAGAGGCTTGCTTTCAATACATTTTTCTGATGCTTTTTCGCTAAAACCATTTTTTACATTTTCCCCAGTACAAAACGGCACCGATATTTGGGTCACTTCTTTCCTCACTAACTCTTCCTCCTCCTCGTCTTCCTCCCCAGGCTATGTGTTCTGTATGCTGCACCGCCTCCCCGAGCAGCACGACTGTCTGTTCGACCATCTGGGCCGCGGGCGAGAGGAGGCCGTGCTCAAGATGGTGAAGCTGGACCGCAAGGTGGGGCGATCGTGCCAACGCATCGGAGAGGAGTGCTCCTAACAACCAGCCGCCATGAAGAGGAGGACAGGAGGAGGCACTTAGGAAGAGAGGATGAGGAGGAGGAAGAGGACAAATGGAGATAAGGGTGGGGGATGGAAGAGGAAGAATAAGGGAGGAGGAGGTTGTAACATCTCGTGTGTGAACTCGGTATTCTGTTATTGCCCTGGTTTCCTGCGAGGAGTGTGTTTTGGACTCCTTTCTCGACCAATGGGAGGAAAATAGGGGTGCGTTCCAAATGTTCACACACACGGCCTTAACCGATCCGGTTACATTACGCACGCCTCGCCACCGTTTCCTCCTTTTAATTTTTCCCCCAGGACAGGAAGATACGGAAAGTTGTAGCTGGATTTTTAATTGTTGTGGTCGCGGTGGAGCTCTATCCCACGATGACTCCTCAGGTCGTTGTAAAAAAGGGGGTCGGAGGATCAAACCCCGCCTTCCTCCTCCTCCTCTTCCTCTTCCTCCTCCTCTTCCTCCTTTCTTCCACCAACATTACGGTCCATGCGCAGCGCCACTAACTGCTGGCGCATGGTGCCGGCGACAGTGTGTGTGAGTGTGTGTTAAAGTGACGCAGTCCAAGGAGGCTGTCATGGTTTGATTTTTTTTTTTCCCGCTCTGACGTCGTGGAGGACGATACAGCCGGTCCCTGCCTCTGCTCACATGGATTGTCAATAATAATAAGAAGAAGAAGAAGAACCACACTAATGGACAAGGATGCATCCTCGGTGTAGCAGATCTTCCTCCCCTTCCTTTTTTTCCCGGAGTAGTCCTGTTTTACATAACGGGGAATCGGCTGAATTGTTTTGTATTAAAAACTAAGAGTTCTTCTCCAAGATGTTCATTTAGGAAAACGCCGGTCACCCCGAGCGTCTCTGGGGTTGGGGACGATCCGTCAAAGAGAGCTAAATGGAATGCATGAATCGCCCCTGTAATTATTCTCTAATTTATTTCTTGTTTTGTCTTTTAATTTTTAGGGGAAAAATGATTCTTAAAAAAAAATGTAATTTCCTTTTTAACTTTATTTCATAATCCCTCCCAGAGGCGTCATTTCGGCCGAATGGAGTTTAAATCAGTGATGTCATATTGATACGCTTTTGTTTTAGGCGAATGCAATTAACCCAAAGCCGGTTAAACGGGAGATGTTTTACACTTAAAGTTAAGATAAAGAGTGTGACTCTTAAATCTCCACTTAAGACAGAATCAACAATTTTTTTGGTTCTTTTCAGTTACGTTTCGCTATTGATTAATTAACCTCATCCGGGTCTAAAAGGAACCGTGACAGCCGTCCCCGGGATGTTTAGATTTTGTCGGGCGCTGTCGAGGTGGTTCATCTGACATCACAGATTCAAACCAGTAATGATGCCGAAAGTAAATTCTTATATCGATTGGTTTTCCCTTTGCTCATATGTGACCGCTGTGTTCCCGCTCGTCAGTCTGAGTGCTGGACTTTGTGCTGTGCATATTGTTCACGTTCACGCCTCAGGGGTTTTCCACCGAAATCAACTTTTTGTTTGTTCGTAACTGAACTTTTTTTCCTTCTTCAAATGTTCGCCTATAGTTTGGCATTTCGCGCACGTTGTCGACGCATTTAAACGCAGGTACGGAATATCCTTAAAGGCAAGGTGACGTTGTGTACTTTCGGTTTCTCAAGGCGGTAGATGTCCTTGAATGCATCCTTTTTTGATTTTGCAAATTAACTTAAGGAAAAGTTGATTCAGGTGGAAAGCCCTTAACCCAGACACCACTTAACTTAACTATGCTAATCCTCATGCACACCTTATTGTTCCGCCTCGCCTTTTGTCCCATGAGAACGCAGTGAGGGATAAAGGGAGACCGGCTCGTTCTTATTTTGATATCGTTTTGAGGGCTGATGAGAAATGGAATATCTTTCTTTACCTTTTTTAGAGACAAATTATTTAACCTTATATCAGTTTGAGTTACTTACACCCTAGCATAGAGTGGCATATTTAGTTAAATGTATAAAAAAAGACCATAATTCTGTCCTATTTTCTCCTTTTTAATTTGATCGTGTTCCATTTTCTGATAAGGAAAATAAACTGGATTAGAGCATGTGGTGTGTGTGTGTGTGTGTGCGCGATATTGGCATTTGTTTGACGAAATAAACCATAAGCAGAATATCCATCAGAGTTCATTATTAATATCTTTAAATGTAAAGTTTTTCCTGCAATAATTTTGTTAGAGTTGATTGCATTTTGATAATAAAACATAATATATATGTTAATGTGTATGATATGTGGAATGTTCTCTACTGTGTAGCCAGGGTTAAATATCACTTTACTGGCTGAAAGGATGTGCATGCAAAACGCAGCTGATTGGCTTAACGAACATTAGGACATTATCCCGCTTATTCCATGTCACACGTAGGGCTGCACGCTTTTGGGAAAAAATCTAATTGCGATTTTTCTGACATATTGCGATTCGATTTGCGATATTTGTTTTTAAGCGACCCAACTGAAGTTCATTGTAAAATGCGGCCATATCTCCGGCTAGGAAGGTCGCATCAACGTGCTCCCGTCTCTAGCACCCCGCAGCCCGAGCTACGAGTGAAAGAACTAAACTTACATGAAACTTCCGTTGCTTTAAAGTCGAGCTTCAGTTTCAGACTCACCCTGTAATAGAAACACGTGATGGAGCATTACTAACCTGACTCAGATGCTTTCACCAAGCCATATAAAGCTCCATTGGAAGCCATCTGGAAAGGGCAGGCACCTTCAAAGATACTTGGCAGGTGATCGGATCAATCTGTCTATCACCTGCTATCATGGGCCACTTCTGATTGGTTAACAATGGCTGGTACATGTGGAGCACAGCACTTCTGATTGGTTAACAATGGCTGGTACATGTGGAGCACAGCACTTCTGATTGGTTAACAATGGCTGGTACATGTGGAGCACAGCACTTCTGATTGGTTAACAATGGCTGGTACATGTGGAGCACAGCACTTCTGATTGGTGTGGATGACTGATACACAAGAAGAAAACAAATGTGTAAAAAAAAAAGTTACAAAAAATCGCAGGCTTTGCGATTTGATAATTGCATCATCTCGAATCGCGATTTCGATTTAAAATCGATTAATCGTTCAGCCCTAATGTCTACTTCCTAAATAAATCAACAATATGCCGAGTAATAACTCCGTATGAGAGGTCGCTGCATGATTTAGCACCATGTCTCAAAAAGATTAACACAATCCTATTTTGTTGGTAAATTAATTCACTTTCACCCAAATGTGTTAACGTCATTAGCAGCATCGTCTTCAGAGCTCAACTACTCGGTACCACTTTACTATAAGACTACCCTCATAACGGATCATAGCTAGGTTGTAAACACTTTATTAATCATTAAGAACCGTTTTTAAACCCGTTCTAACATCATACATCAACACAGGCTCACTATTTGGCAAGACGACTAATCCTTATATTGGCTACTTAGCGAGAATCAACTCAGTGAGCAACACATACCAAGGATGCTGGCTGATGAAGGAGACGAAGTAAGCTAGGTAGCCAACATAAGGCTTAGCAGTACAGATACATGTGGGCTCACTATTTGGCAAGATGACTAAGCCTTACATTGGCTACTTAGCGAGAATCAACTGATGTTGGCTACCATGAGGCAAGGTAAGTTTATTTACATTGCACTTTTCAACCATAAGGAGAGCGAAGCGCTTTATAAAACATATAATATACATATATATGCTGTAGTAGCACAAAGGTATATTTAAGTTAAAAAATATATACAAAATGAAAAAAGCTAAACCGGATGTGAGTCATAAAATATTTGAAGCACTCACTTGTTACTTTGAAAACTTGCTGCTGTTAATACTCACACACAAAACTCTAATTAGGCTTTTAATGGTATTATTTTACTTGCAGTGCAGTATTTGTCCACATGGGGGTGCTGAAAGGATCGGAGTATTACTTCTAACACTGATTCACCATATAGTGTTTTAATTGGGACCGAGTCTAGAAGCATTGTTAAAACATAGAGTATTTTAAGATGTGTAGTTTTAGAGTATTGATTAGTCCTAGTCTTTTTTCACCATCATATTTATATGCATTTATTACATTTGAATGCGTTTCCATCTTCTGTCTCAGAGCCCTGCTGGACTCTCCACACATCTCCAACGCGGATGAACTCAAACACCCAGACAGAAGAGAGAAGGTCAGATGAAATGAGGAAGATGCCGAAAACTCCCCTGAAAGGTGCATTGCATTCAGACCTCCACAGTTCACTTGTTCGTCGCTTTTCACGGACATGACAACATGCTGACTGCAGTGGGGTTTGAACCTGTGCTCCCCTGACCCCAACACCAACGCTCAACCCACTGCACCACACGCCTCCTCACTACTTAATGTTTCAGCCTTTTTGAAAACAGGGATTTAGTAAGGCAGTTTATTTTGCAAATGTATTCAAAAGAAATAACATTATAGGATTCACACTTTGCTACGATGCTTGAAATGTTGCTTGGGTGCCTCCAAGTTCTCTTGCTTTGAGTCAGACTGTGTAAATCAGGGGTGTCAAACTCAAGGCCCGGGGGCCAAATCCGGCCCGCGACTTCATTTTATGTGGCCCGTAAGAGCTTGCAAAGAATATAATATGTTTATTATACGGTTACATGCCGTTTTACAGAACCACAATGCCAATAAACAATCTTTCCCACAATGCATCTCATTTTGTGACATGCGCACTGAAGAGACTTGCAATTATTTGCCCTAGACTTCAGCTTTCAGACGTAGTTAATTATGAAGTTATTACCCTATCCGATAATCATCCAATGCAGAGGCAGTAATGTAATATAATACATTATTTTATATATTTATATCGTCTTAAAGTTACAACCGGCCCTTTGAGTGCAACCATAATGCGCGTGGCCCGCGATGAAATTGAGTTCGAGGGATTTTTAAACCAGTCTTTGTAACCAATGGCATATTACGGGGTGGAAGAAACTTTGTACAGAGCTCGGTGGCCGGATTGTGTCGAGAAACAGATTTGGAAAGGCTATAAAAAAACACGTCTGTAGACTTTAATGCAATTTGGTGGATTGAAAAGCAACAGAAAGAAAACAATGCCAGTAAAAGAGAAAGGAGATCTATTGTTTTAAATAATAATACTAACTTTTATTTATACAGCACTTTTCCAAACAACGTCACAAAGTGCTTTACATGCAGAACAGTTCAGGCGGCAACAAAGCATGCGGTCAAAATCCCTCAAACCCACCTGTTCCGACCATAGACTGTATATAAAGGCTACGACCATAGACTGTATATAAAGGCTACGACCATAGACTGTATATAAAGGCTACGACCATAGACTGTATATAAAGGCTACGACCATAGACTGTATATAAAGGCTACGACCATAGACTGTATATAAAGGCTACGACCATAGACTGTATATAAAGGCTACGACCATAGACTGTATATAAAGGCTACGACCATAGACTGTATATAAAGGCTACGACCATAGACTGTATATAAAGGTTACGACCCGCCCTCGTGCTCGTGGCTCGTGGGGAGAGCCGCAACATAACATCAAAACACACCAAACACGCAGCACTTAACGGCGTTCATTTATTTAGACACACAACCGTACTCACACGGGCCAACCGGCAAATAATAAAATAACATATAGGCCTACAACAATAGCAGCAGTAACACAAAAGTAAAACAAATAATACATGTCGAGTAAAACAGAGTGGTGTTTTTGAACACTAGATGGCGCACTAAGCCACAAAGACGTGTATCCTCTGGTTCACCTCTCACAGAAGAAGAATTGTATTGTTGTCTCATGTGTTTAATTGATAAAGCTCAGAGTGTCAGATCAATCATTTAGAAAAAATAAAGTATTTCTCTTGACTTGTCGACTCGTGTGGATGCAACAGGAAAAGATGACTTCCTTCTCTTCTAGTCAAACCCAGTATTATGTATT